>NC_052515.1:5889629-6189629 GCF_014356525.2 Nilaparvata lugens
AGTTTTTTGGTAAGCGAGCAAACATTTAAAAATGTATGGCCCGCTAGGCGCATATTTTTTGTTGTCAGACATTCAAGTGTGAAGTATACATTTTCTACTTTTGCTTTTCAAGGTATTAGGTAAGGTATAAAAAGGTATTGAGATAGGAATTACTAACAAAATATTTTTTAAAATGGCTGTAGTCCACAAATGAATAACAAAGAATTGAGATGAAAGGGAATTACATATCATCATCTGTGGTAGGATGGTGAGGTGAAAATTTACCGCAAAAATACTGTCTTGATACTTAGTGATTTTTTTCAAATAAGGTTGACAGAAATAATTGTCGGTGACCGGAACTTTGAGAACATGTATTTTGCCACCAACTAGGAAAAAGAGGCAAAGTCTGGGGTCTCTACCTGGCAGTTGCGAATTGATTAGCAAACAATAGTCGGTCCTTTCTACAGGCCCACATGCTTCTGTTGAATTAAATGAAATCTATAAATTCATATTTTTTTGATGGAAGAGACACCTTACTCTACCTGCGAAGAGCCATCCTCTCTCATGTCGTACACATATATGTAATATTCTGAGTGACACAGAGGCATTACCCATTGTAAAGCTCAGGTTATATTATCTCATGGCCCACCATAACTTTGGGTCATCATGTATGTTGTGAAGTTGTTGATCCATTACTTTTTCATATAAAAGATGTTATACTTGTGTTGGAGAGGTTCTCAGTAGATTAATATTATAGACATATAGATTTATATATTTTCAAATATATTGCCTTGCTTAGGTGTTGAAAAGTGTTGAGTAGATATATAAATAAATATAGATGTATATATTGCCTACTTAGTGTGTGTGTGTCTATATAGGGTTCAGTTTTAATTTCCTGAGTCAGGGTTTCTTCCCCCCCTCCACCCCGGGCTCACTGCCTCCTTAGTTCCGTTTCCGCTACACAGGAAATAGAGTTTCGCCGCCCCCAACCTCCAGCCTCTCTCCTCTACCGCCTCCAGTGAGCTGCTGCCGCCTCCGGTACGGAAGTTCCGCCCCCCGGAACCCCCGACTGACTCCCCCCCTCGGGGGCCGCTTACTTCCGGCTTAAAAATGACGTCATAAAAAGATTTCAGCAGAGTTGAGAGCGCCGACAACATTATTCTGTAGCGCCCGTATTGTATGGCGTGTATTTAGGAGTAATTTCTTTGTTGTTGTGAAAAATGCTGGGAAATGATTATCTTGAATTTATTGATCATGTGAGAAATTTTTTATTAAAAATCAATGCTCTCCTCAATTTTTAGAGTTTTTATTTAGGAGAAATTTTATTTTGTAGAGAAAAATGTTGGGAATTCACTGAATAGATAAAGAGAGTCTATACAATCATGACTAGAGATTTTAGGAATAAATGCTACATCCATATTGTTCATGTTTTATTTAATGAAAAAATAATGCTTGCAGATAGAAATGTCACTATACTTTAGAATCGTATGTTGGTAGATCACTAACTACAGATCTATTCGCAATATAAAGTTTATGTGTAATACAGAATTCAGTTGTATGTCTAGAAATTTGGGAAATCAATATTTATGCTCATATTGTTCACGCTTTGTTGCCTGAGAAAATTATGTTTGCAGAGTAAAATATTGAGAAGTCATTGTTTAACTGACTGTACCGATGATAATATAGTGTTTGAGATACTTTGTAAGTAGAAATTGATGATTACTCATTATAGTTTTGGTGTTGGTGACGCGTGTTTCGCCATGTTGTCCAGCTTCTTCAAAACGATTATCTTTAAACAGAGTTCATGTCTAAGAATTGATAAATTCATTAATACTCGTTTATCGTTCAAAATTGTGAGTGGAGTAATACTTCCTTATAAAAAAATACAGAAAAATTGTTGTTAAAAAATATACTACTAGAAATATAATGAGAGAACTCCTGCCTTCAAGATTATATTCCAATCAATGCCAACATCAAAAATTTAACGTAGACTCCTCAGAAAAATTATGGAAAATTGTTGTCTAAAATTTTATAAATCAAAGTTCCTATCACAAATCTATAAAATAATCATACAAATCTTGATAAACAGTACTCACACTTGTTTACCGAATTATGGAATAATTTTTTATTGAAATTCATACTTTTCTAGCCCCTTCCAAACCATTCGGAAGCTGCTGACTACACTAATAGTTCTGTGAACAGTAGACCTCACGCAGTATTCTCATCCACAAGTACCTGATTGAAACTATAGACCTTATGGAAATACAGCAATAGACTGGCTTCTCCACACATCTGTGTAATCACTTGTCAGCTGATTTATGATGAATAAATTCTATAGTCTGATTTTCACTCTAATATTGGCGTATGAAGGAGGCTCCTTTTTCCTTTTATATTATCCTTGAAATGCAAAATTTCCAAAAACCTTGTATATACGTCGACGCGCAGTTAAAAAAGGAACATACCTGTCACATTTCATGAAAATCTATTACCGCGTTTCGCAGTAAATGCGCAACATATAAACATTTAAACATTAAGAGAAATGCCAAACCGTCGACTTGAATCTTAGACATCACTTCGCTCGGTCAATAATCCTATTTTAGAACTTGTTCAATATAGACTGTAATAATAATTAATTATTATCTAAATTGCGGAGGGAATCAGTTTGAGGTTTATTGTGTTGGTTCTCTCCAATCTATCAATCAACCAATCTAACCAATCATTGATTTTATCTTGTGCTTGCCTAAATGAATGAATAAATAAAAGAAACAAATAAACTTTATTATGAATGAAAAGAAGAAGTGGTGGGCATTTTTCTTCAATGATACCCAATCTCCTAAAATCAGTGAAGGCTTCTCTCAATCATCTCTGTTTCCTTCCATCCTCAATAATTAAAACGGGAATTCATGTGTGTCTCCAGCGTTATTGCCCTGTCACCAGCTGGCTCAAATCTTTGAATAGTAGACTTGAGATGCGCGGGAACACTAGCGTCAGGTGATCAATTTTCATAACGGCAAGGAAAGTTGTGTGAGTGCGCCACACCAGATTTTTTACTTTCCTTGCCCTATTACCATAGGTAAGGAAAGTATTGCTTTCCGAAAAAAATTAAGGTACCCCAATCTCTGAATTCCTATACGTTTCAAGGTCCCCTGAGCCTGAGTCCAAAAAAGTGGTTTTTGGGTATTGGTCTATATATATATATATATATATATGTGTGTGTGTGTGTGTGTGTGTGTGTATGAGTGTATTTGCGTCTGTGTACACGATATCTCATCTCCCAATGAACGGAATGACTTGAAATTTGGAACTTAAGTTCTTTACACTATAAGGATCCGACACGAACATTTTCGATCAAATGCGATTCAAGATGGCGGCTAAAATGGCGAAAATGTTGTCAAAAACAGGGTTTTTCGTGATTTTCTCTAAAATGGCTCCAACGATTTTGATCAAATTTATACCTAAAATAGTCATTGATAAGCTATATCAACTGCCACAAGTCCCATATCTGTAAAAGTTTCAGGAGCTCCGCCCCATCTATGCAAAGTTTGATTTTAGATTTCCAATTAATCAGGTCACAGATATAATTTAAACAAAAAATTTCTAGTGGAAACGATTGAGCATGGACTTCAATTAATGTCTTGTAACATTTTCACCTAAAATTGAAAATAAGCTTCAAATTTGAGAAAATGTTACTATTCAATTGCAAACTGTTGATTCTATTATATCATTCACTATGAAGAGATAGCAGATCTCGTGTGTATCCAGCGTTATTGACCTGTCACCAGCTGGCTCAGATCTTTGACTTGAGATGCGCGTTTACACTAGCGTCAGGTGATCAATTTTCATAACGGCAAGGAAAGTTGTGTGAGTGCGCCACACCAGATTTTCTACTCTAATATTGGCGTATGAAGGAGGCTCCTTTTTCCTTTTATATTATCCTTGAAATGCAAAATTTCCAAAAACCTTGTATATACGTCGACGCGCAGTTAAAAAAGGAACATACCTGTCACATTTCATGAAAATCTATTACCGCGTTTCGCAGTAAATGCGCAACATATAAACATTTAAACATTAAGAGAAATGCCAAACCGTCGACTTGAATCTTAGACATCACTTCGCTCGGTCAATAATCCTTTTTCAGAACTTGTTCAATATAGACTGTAATAATAATTAATTATTATCTAAATTGCGGAGGGAATCAGTTTGAGGTTTATTGTGTTGGTTCTCTCCAATCTATCAATCAACCAATCTATCTAATCATTGATTTTATCTTGTGCTTGCCTAAATGAATGAATAAATAAAAGAAACAAATAAATTTTATTATGAATGAAAAGAAGAAGTGGTGGGCATTTTTCTTCAATGATACCCAATCTCCTAAAATCAGTGAAGGCTTCTCTCAATCATCTCTGTTTCCTTCCATCCTCAATAATTAAAACGGGAATTCCTGTGTCTCTGCCAGATATCCATCACTAACGAACCCGCTCTAAATTATATGGTCATCTACTAATAAGGCTGCACTTCTGCCCAATAAATTATGGGGACAATACTAATACGTGCTTGGTGGAAATATCGTAAAAAATAAAAATAGTATGCCTGAAACAAGAAGCGGGTAATCAGTCTGAAAACCAGTTTACCAGTTCGTCAGAAAAGTGGCAAATAAGGAAAAATACTCAAGTGATGCACTTACAGTGATATTCACTTTTACACTGTCAGCATTGGCTGAATGAGAAGCTGTGTTGTTATCTATCAGGAAAGCTGACAGTTTTGTATGAATCTCAATAAAGATGAATCTACCATCATTCGCTTGAATATCCTGTCTTGTACTCCTATATACCTTTGTCCTGTATATATTATATCATGTCTTGTAGTATGCCTATTCCAAATACATGTATATATCTTCTGGCTTTATTATTTCTTGAAGAGGATCATCCATGAAGAGGTGCCGTGCATATCGAAACGATAATAAAACAACTGAGCAACATCTTAGAACCGGTTTAGTACTAATCTCAGCCAAACACTAGCTGTTTCCTACAATTAGTTGAAATTATAATCGAATTTTTTGCCAATTTTTTCCGCTCACCATATTTGGCTATCCGGTATGCGGCCAGTTTCCAGCTAGGAACCCTAAATTAGAAGACGGCTCATCAAAAAAAAGAACAGTAATAACGTTATTTCCGATTGTTGTTTGGTTTTTTGTGAGGTTTTGTGTAGTTTTTATCGCTGGTTTTATGAAAGAAGACTTGAAACTTGTTTGTGGTGCTGGTGGAAAGGTGAAATAGTTTGGATAGTGACAATGATTAGAAGTCAATGAACTTGATTTAGAGATGCAAATTACTGAGATATTGCAATTATTCAAATGCTAATGAATTAATTATTATTATTAAACGAAAATCCAAATTAAATGCTGCAATTCACCCCGAAGACTTCTGCTAATTCCGCTCATCGAATTTCCATCAAGCTGTTTACCCTGTTGTCAATATTTGCAGTAGCAGAAGTCTTCCTGTCTTCGGGGTGAATTACAGCATTTAATTTGGATTTTCGTTTAATAATAAGAACTTAATTTATTTTGTTGGATTGGAATTCAATTAATTTGAAATTTGACTTTTACAATATAGTTTTGGTATGTCTAATTTAGTGATATTTCTCCATACTATGGAGTAACAAATAATAAAATTATCTACAACTGTTCAAACAATGGTTGAAACTCTCTGATTTGTTCTAAGTAATTGATTTCTACTCATTTTAACTATAAATTATTCACTGACTATTTAAATAACCAGGGATATTGAAGAAAATACAGTTCTAAGTACAGTCGTAATGATATATTCCTATAAGTATCTCTTCTTTATGGTACAGTTGACAGACATTTGAGAGTATAGTTCTAATCAATGTACCTAGAATACAATGTATATTTGTATGAACCAATGTATCAACCAATACAATGTATTCTATATTTTGTAAATTCATCTATAATTTTGCTGTAATGTAAGTTATTGTATATAAGTGTATAAGCCAGTATATATTGTAATCTACATAAATAAAGTACTCAATCAATCAATCTCTCTCTCTTTCTCTTTGTTGAATTTTAGCTCTAAATTTCATTATCATCGACTTTTTCCATAGCCATAGTTTTGAATCTGTATTCAAAATGCTTTGTGAAAATTTATTTTGTATTATTTATAAATTTAAAGTTTAGATTTTCTGTTCAATTTTTTAGTATAATCGTGATTTGTTATTTATAATATTCATTTGTATGTAATGTAAAAGGGTTGTGTGGCAGAGAGGACCTGGAGTCCTAACTCCGCCCTTAATAAAGGCAATTAATCAATCAATCAATCTCTCTGGGTGTTACTTGTGTTGATTAATTTTTGACAATAATGTATCAAAAGGTAAACATTGGGAAATAGCATACTTGAGATTATGGTCTCTATAAATGAATGAACCAGTAGTCCAGAAGACTTAGTCAATTAAAAATCAGTTCAGTTCTGAGGAAAAATCGTTTTTAGCTCTGTTATTTGAGAACATCCTCAAACTCAATCTTTAATTGATATCAGTATGCAGGAAAGATGAAAAACCTGTCAAATATTTTTAGAGGCTTTCAAGTTTTTTAGATAACAAATTTCCGATTCGGTTTGAACTGATAGAGCTTCAAACTACTGTTATATCCTTAAATTTAATCCCTAGTTTGCTTAGTATGTTTCAAGTTTAGTTCAAATTCAGTCTACTTTGTTACATTTTTTGGATGAAGTATTCGGCAATGTATCAATTACATTTCCTTGAAGTTTATTGAGCCATCAACTACCGTTAAGACTGAGAATGATCTCTATTGTGGTTTAGTAGCTCACTAAATTGAGTAGTGTATTAAGTAGCTTACTTTAAAGAAATAATTTAATGAGTTAGGCCTACGGTATCGATGTAATTTTTCACAGAAAATATGCGGTTCAATTAAAATTTATCATTTTTCGAACAAAGGTTACTTGAGAACATCCTTAAACTTGATCTTTCCTCCTCGCTTCAAGAAGCATGAAGTAAGAGATTCGCTACCAGCATTCCTTATATGAGCTACCCATTCAATCTATGTTGTCAGTTTAAAGTGATTCTCACTGGAGTCGCAACTTATAAATTTTCACTGGCAAGGCCGTCAAGGTAATTTACGTATTTATGCTCTTTCCTCTTTCTTTGTGAGTTGCTTGTAGATCCGTTTTCTTCGTGTGTCTGTCTTCCCCTTCTCCATTATTCTTCTTCCTTGTTGTATTATTAAAGATCTACAGGCGCCATTATATGTGTGTAATAAAATTGTCATTTTTAATTTCGCTGTAATATTAATTGCTAGATACCGTCAGTAGAGTATCTACTAAAAATCAAACAAGAATTGAATTTGATCTTGTACATGTCTTAAGTACAGTGCATGTGAGGAGTAAATAAATAAACCTTCAGAAGATCACAAACAATAATCACTAGTTTGTAGTTGTGCTCAATACACTTCTAGAAGTAAAATAATTTCAGCTTTACATAAAAGGGATCTACTTTTTTTGTTTTCCAATTAAAATTAGATAGCAAACCTATCTGGAGGTTACGGAGAACTTCAGAGTTATTCGGTTTATGCTGAAATTTTCCTTATTCAAATCATTCAGTTTTTAATAATTTGATTAAATAAAAAGACTAAGAAATTGTCCTAAAAACCACAGATATATTGATAGTTAGGACCGGCCTCGGTTGATACATCATTGTCAATCTCTGATAAACTCTGTTTATAAATTAATTGTCATATCAACTTCACAATATCAACTTCACAACTACACAAAAAGTAATAATTTGATTGTTATTGGATCATAGTTGGACAATTCTTGCAAGGAAAAATGCAATTCCTTTTGTCCAGGAAACATTATAAATGACAGAATAATTATCTGTTATTTTGTCAAAATTACGTGGATAATCTTCATCGGAGTTGAAATTTTTCAGCAAAAAATGAGTTTGAATGGTCTGGAACCCTCAACCTTTCATGAGTTGCGCGTGCTACCAATTACGCCACGGATTCACTTCGAGTAAGCTCTGCTTGGTTCAGCTAAATTGAAACCAGTTGATTAGTAAAACTGAAAATAAGCTATATAATAAGTTATATCATCAATATTCTACTGGTTTCTTAGTTGGGGATAACAGTATTCGATAGTTTTTCTATTGCAATATTGAATTCTACCTTGAACGTATTATCTCCTACATTTCATATCCTATGCGGAAGAAGTTGAAAGCATTGACGCATTCTATACCTATCCTTGGGTCTCATTTGTCTATTCTATTCTCAGTGACAGTCTTTACTAGTTTTTACTTGCCTCAGTATACACCATTCAATCTAGGCACCATTGTTTATTTATTTATGTATTTATTCATTTATTCATTCAATCATTCAGAATTACACAACTTACAGAAAAGTACCACAGTCTAATACGCCCAAAACGGTTCCAATTCTAATTTATACAACAGTCCAAATGTAAGCTAGGTTATGTGTAATTTATACATTCTTCAATTACACACTCAATTCACAATTCAAAACACACAAAAAAACATTTTTAAATTATTATAGTACTACTATAGAATAACCAATCTATTATATTTTTATAATAATTGATAAATTTATATTTTTTATTTCCTCTATGGTATTATGAATATTAAAATAAAAATTTTCATGACACACCTCGCTGTTCTCTATTTATCGTTTCGCTCTAATATACGTAATTTTTATTGGAAAAGTCACATTTGTAAAGAAGGCTTTTCATTCTTACTTTACCTAGCCTCCTCATGTTTGTTACTTCACTCAGATATAAGTTTTATTTTACAAAAAATGAATGAATTCATTTATGTGCCAACAAATAAAATACAATAAATAGATGTATTGTTAAGAGAATCTTGTCTTTATCTGCTCTTTTAATATTCTTTACCCTTTTTTCACATGCCTTAGTTACCTTTGTACTATGATCCTCTTCTAATAATCATATGCCTTTTGTTGGTGGGGAACAAGGATCTACGATTGATACACTATTCTTGGGTGGGGGGAATCCCTGCCAGAGGTTCCATCTCGCCTCCTTGCCTGAATATAATTATCAAGCCGTCATAGGCCGGCCTCATGACTGTTATAATAAATATCAGCCGGTAACGACACTCAACTACCTTCTAATACGGTACTGACACTCAACTACCTTCTAATACGGTACCGACACTCAACTACCTTCTAATACGGTACCGACACTCAACTACCTTCTAATACGGTACCGACACTCAACTACCTTCTAATACGGTACCGACACTCAACTACCTTCTAATATGGTACCGACACTCAACTACCTTCTAATACGGTACCGACACTCAACTACCTTCTAATACGGTACCGACACTCAACTACCTTCTAATACGGTACCGACTCTCAACTACCTTCTACCTTCTTCTCTCTTACTCCTTCTAATATGTTTTGAAAATGTTCTGCTACCTCGCTCCTATATGCGTCACTTCTCTTGAACGTAGGGTCCCAATTGACAGAATCCAAAACGACCGAAACGCTATATTTTCCCAAACGGCCGAAATCTACTTTTTTCCCAATTGGCAGAACGCTTTCTGTCATTTGCGACAAACTAGAGAAACTTTCTGTCGTTTGGGAAACCTATCACTTTCGGTCGTTCGGGACTCTCAACACTTTCTGTCGTTTGGGACTCTCACCACTTTCGGCTCAATGCAACAAACAACGTTTTCTGTCGATTGGGAAAATTCTTGAAAGTTTTCTGTCATTTGGGATTCGGCTGAATGAGAAAGTTCCAGTTTCAATATTTAATTAATTCTGCCAATTGGGAAAAAAGTAGTTTTCGGGAAAATATAGCGTTTCGGTCGTTTGTGATTCTGTCAATTGGCATGCCACCCTCTTGAACATATGCTATATAATATCTTCGATTAACACTGATTCCATTGTCAATACGATTCTATTATTAACTATCAATGAAAATAATAAATTTTTGTATACTCCATCAAATATAATCTACCATTTTTTACATAATAATATACTTTGTCGCTTCAGCATGTCCCAATTTTTTCCAGCATGTGTTACTCGGAACCATATTTTCTTTATATTACCACAGATAATAGATTAATCTCATGTCAATCTGTATATATTTCCCCCACTGTTTACTCCTAATAGGAGTTGCAATATGTTCAATATGCTTAAACTCCTTAGTAGTATAACTTTTCAATTCTTAGTTTTTGCTAGCTTACATCCATATTACGACGGTGTTGCAGGAATATAAAACTACATTTTAGCGCTAGTTTTGTAATCAATTTTATATCACCATCTCAAACAGGTTTAGTACCTCGAGATGAAAATACTCAATTGGCATTGCATTTTATTTTGTAATAGTATTTTCTCATGTAAAATTTGTATTGCTTTTATTATGTATTTCTAAGATGTTGTAATTTTATATTTCTGCCAATAAAACATTTTCATTTCATATTGCGGCCATATTCAATATGCGCCACCTCCTCAGTAGCTTACGTTTTCCATCCACTATACTTCCTTGCTTACGTCCGTATTACGACGGTTTTACAGTAATATTGCAGCTATCTTCAATATGCGCCATCTCCTCAGTAGCTTACATTATTTCCATCCAGCTTACATACATCCGTATTACGACGGTGTTACAGTAATATTACAGCTATCATCAATATGCGCCACCTCCTCAGTAGCTTACATTATTTCCATCCAGCTTACATACATCCGTATTACGACGGTGTTACAGTAATACTGCTGCCATCTTTAATATTATCAATATCACATCCAAATTACGCAGCGGCGCCATTGGATCAGATAAATAATGAAAATGCGGGTCTATCTACACGAATCCTTAGAATCTTATACTGAATTAATACTTTAACTGCAGTAGTATAATTCCTTCTACAGTATTAACAATGTAGCAAAATTGCCTTGAATGTATGGCTAAGGGTACGGAGTAATAAAGAATATATTTTCCTCTGTGGTATAGCTGAAGCTTAAATATAGAATGGGTACAATTATTGATGAGGGCACAATAAGTGAGTTATTGCATAAATTTCAACGTGAGAATTAACAAATTGCAAGATGTCACAGTGAAAGCAAAAGAAAGGGCACAATCAGACAATCAAAAATTTATGTACAGAGTTGGTGAGAATTATGGGAACAGATTATTGTTTCATTATCTTTCTAACTGAAAGTTATTTTCCGATAAATTAGAATATGACCCCCAATGAAATAGTTGAAATTGTAATTGTAGAAGAAAAATTTATCTGTTTCCATGATTTTTAAGAAATATGTTTCAGTGTATTCCTACTTTAAGGCCTCTCTTTAGGCCTACCATATTTCTAATAAATATTTCATGATTCAATAACTAATAATGTATATGTTTGTATTGATACTTCAACCACATTTGTATGAAACTGGAAAAAATGAAGAATATAATAACTTCTTCGAATGTAACATTCATGGGGAAAAACCCAGGACCCTCTATCCTTTGGGAGTATTCCCCCCTCATACTTCTTGGTTTTTGCCCCCCCCCCTAGCAGTTTGGTGAAATGGCGCCACTGTACGACGGTGTTACAGTAATATTGCAGTCATCTTCAATGTGTGCCAACTCCTCAGTAGCCTGCGTTTTCCATCCACAGTACAGTATTTCCTCGCTTACGTCCGTGTTACGCTTACGGTACACTGAAGGGAGCTTCACTTCGTAATGTCACCATTCCTTATAAATAACATGAACGCTTCCAATTGGTCCAATGCTGGCAGGTTGGAGTGAATCTTAATGTAGCGGAGCCCTCAGCTACACTCCAATTGTTGTATCCTTGACTTTTGATCGTGAAGACGGAAGCGTCTCTGAGTTCCGGGCTGAAATCGCACCATCATCGCTGTCCGTAGCCTGAAGGCCTAGAGTAATCCTCTGAATAACGGTTTGTGTGGGAAGTCTAGTGTACGATATTAGAAGAAGGATACTCAAAGAGATACGTGATTGAGTCTTTAGTATGATTAAGAGGATACAGTGTATTTTATGCAGTTGTTACAACTGTGCAGTGTTTGCAGTGTTTATACACAGTGCAAAAGTTAATAAGATTTGTGGTGTATGTAAAATAATAGGATACAGTAATTTCACACAGTTGTGTATTTTCACTCAGAGCAAAAGTGCATACGTTTTGTGGTGTATGGGAATTTAAGGAAAAAAAATAATGAGTTGAAAGTAAAGTTGCAAAAATAAACGTGATGAATAACATATTTGGTAGATGGATCCCCTTATTTCGTAATTTTACACAGTGCAAAAGTGTATACGCTTTATAGTGTATTGTAATTTAAATAAAGAATAATTAGTTGAAAGTAACGTTGCAAAAAATTTGTAGAATAACATTGTTAGATCCCCTTATTCCATCGATATTAATTTGTAAGGATTTCCTAGTTTAATACAATAATTTAATAGTAGAGAACATGTAGAAACTCGTAATATATCTTTATCCGCTTCATCAAATGAAAAAGTTGTTGTTAGTTATCCATCTTGTTTTCACTGGAACAATAGTAAATGAAAAAGGCTAAATTCAATGAAAAATAACATTAATCTAATGTAAAAATAGAACAGGCTCTCCTGAAATGTCATGGTTCTATTTATTTTTCATTGGTTCCAGTTAGTGAAAAATACAAATTTAAATTTCAGTTAACAACAATGAAAAGAAATTAAGGGTGGAGTCCAATTATGCATTTCTGTGCCCAGAAAGACATCCTGCTTCTCCTGTGCTATTCAAGAGTCTGAACATATGAGAGTGCTTCAATATTATAATATCATGTGCAACCACCCATGCTTCACTTCCTTTTCAGCGTAGACCATGTGGCCTTGATCTTCCAGCACCATCTCACATTATAGGTGCTCCCTCTCAGTATTTCTTTTGGACTCATTGTTTGAAACAAAGTCTCCTTTGTTCTTATTCTAATTAGTTGTAGATTTGTGGTTCTTGATCGACTAAGAATAGTTTGAGACTCATTCCATATTCATTATTAAAATTATGAAAAATTTCTATTAGTAAACAACTCATTTACCAACTCGTTAATCTATGTATCAAAATTGAAAAAGTACCTGTAATATATCAATATTTTTATATATATTTGTCTTGGAAATGAATAAGAAATATGCCCTAGGTTTCATCATAAAGTAAGGAGATATTTATGTAATTATTTCAAATAATTTCTGTCATCTCTGGTTTCATCTACATGAGTTTTAGGTTTTAGTTCAATCTATTAATTTAATTTCGTACAAATCTCATACTTATATTCATATGAAAAGGCACAACATGTCTTATGCCTAACCTCATCTTAGCTATCTTATGAACTATTTAAGTAGTAATCCAAATGTATTGAATAGAAATATTTTTAATTTATTAACCACTTATTTATAAAAATTAATGAAAAATTAGCACCTAAGTTACACAATATTGACAATCTCTTGTTTACTCCCTTATTTGAACCATTTAATGTGGGCCTCCACCACTACCTTTGATCTTGTTCTACCATAATCTATCCATAGTTTATTTGTTTTATTGACCGAGCGAAGTGAGGTCTAAGATTCAAGTCCACGGTTTGGCATTTCCCTTAATGTTTAAATGTTTATATGTTGCTCATTTACGGCGAAGCGCGGTAATAGATTTTCATGAAATTTGACAGGTATGTTCCTTTTTCAATTGCGCGTCGACGTATATACAAGGTTTTTTTGGAAATTTTTCATTTCAAGGATAATATAAAAGGAAAAAGGAGCCTCCTTCATACGCCAATATTAGAGTAAAAATCATACTATAGTATTATTCATCATAAATAAGCTGACAAGTGATTACACAGATGTGTGGAGAAGCCAGTCTATTGCTGTGTTTCCATAAGGTCTATAGTTTCAATCAGGTACTTGTGGATGAGAATACTGCGTGAGGTCTTCTGATCACAGAACTACTAGTTATAAATTGTTTGTAATCTTATACATCACTTTACACTCCTTCTTAAGTTATTCATTCTCCCTCCTTGTATTGTGACAACATCATTAAATTTAGTCTCATTCATGATAATAAAATAATATTCTAAATACTTATTTAGGGAATTGGCTCCTCTTGGTTTCCCCATTGGAAGGGTGACTGCTTGAGAACAGCTTCACCAACAGTCAGTAATGAGCTTCAAAATCCCAATCACTCCCCGTAGGCTCAAACCCACCTACAGTTACCGTCTCACAGGTTGATCCTAGACCGATCTACCCCTTCCACAGCATCAATATGCTACTATGCTTAGCAATAACATTTAGGGCCATATACTAACACCACGTTCAACTCTAAACCAAGTTTACTTGTAGAAATGGTTGCCTTTTATCAAAAGTGTTTCATACGGGGTTTATACGATCAGCTGACATTTCTCTGTTTAAACCGAGTATCTGCATAAGAGCCTCAGCCAACTAGCTGAGTTTTTACCAGCTATTTGAGTCAACCAGCCTACAAGTCGTAATGTTATAATTAGGAATATAGAAGTCAGGCATGCGCAATTGGCTTCCTTCAACTTCCGTCCGCCCCCGCACCAAAGAATCAGGGATCAACTTGTGAGACCACATCTGTATGATTACAAATACATTTATCTCTCATCATGATCATGGTCATCTCTCCTATTACCCACAGACAAGCCTGGGACTAATGTGGACATCATTCTCAGTAAAAATCACATAATAATGTAAATAATTACATAATAATTATCCGATTACCTATTAATAGACAAGCCTAAGTGAGGTCCATGTTATAATGGTAGTGGAGAAAGATATAAAAACGTCGCCGATTCTCTGTCTTGTCAATGCCTTCTTTAGACGGTAGCTGATACAGGTTTATTGATGCAATTTTAACTGCTCATTCTCGTTTAAAATAATCAATTATATTTCATTAAGCAAGAAATAATATTTTTCAATAATTTCTTAATTAAGATTAAATATTTTGTCGATTAATTATTAATTCTACATTGTTTAAAGACGATCTGGCAACAGAGCAAAGCGAGAAAGTGATAGCGCTATCCACTGTGTTGAATAATAGACAAGGATAGCAATACCATTGCCAATGAAACGCTGCCATTATAACAGGGACCTCACTATAGGACCAAAGTGGACATCATTCTCAGCAAAAAAATCACATAATAAATGTACCGTAAATCTAAACCCGCCTCCTATTATTTCCTTAATACATTCATTATCGATACTATTTCATTCTCCATTGTAGGACACTCACTATTTAACAATCAATATGATGAAGGCCTACTGATAAACTGTCAACATTTCAAAACAAATAAAGTCAACTCATCAGAGCAAGTATAGTATGACTCAAGGTACCTGGAAAACAGGTACAATACAATACAATACCTGTATTCTAGGTACATTGGTAGGCTATAACTAAATTTCAATGAGTAGGTAGGTACTGCCACTGACAACGTTTTTTTCCTAAAGGAAGATTATTAAAATCATCGAATGATTCTTCCCTTCCGCGTATCTGTTACAAAAGCGGTACCTGTCAGCAGTCACGGTGTGGGAATTAAATAATTTCAATCGCTTGTGACTTAGGCCTGGAAAGTAGCCTATCTTTTCCGTAATGTAGGCCTGCTGTGAAATTCATTTCAATCTGTCAGAGTTAACGATAAACAATACCAACACTTCCCGTACAAGAAATACTGGCTACTTGAATCTCAATATAGTAGACTAGCCTATCTATCTTTCCTGTAATGCAGGCCTAGTGAGATCTGTCATCAATCCCCATGATTAACATTAATGCTTCCCATTCGACCTACGCTGACAGTTTCACGTGAATCTGGTGAAGTCAGTCAGTTGGGCGTAGATTATTATTTGCCGATTTAAATATACCGTGACGCTTAGTTGAATAGTCACTCAGGTAAATATCGTTTTCCGGATTCTTCAGTGAAGGTCGACTATTATTGGAATGCAACGCCGTATGACTACTTGCAACGGAGTCTTTGTTTCCCAGAGTTTTGTATCATGTGTTTGATACAAGAGGATGAATGTAATCAATATAAAATTGAAATGCAACGCCGCCTGATTACTTGCAACGGAGTCTTTGTTTCGCAGAGTTTTGTATCATGTGTTTGATACAAAAGTGTCAATGTAATTGAGATGAATATTATTATAGAGATGTTGTTATATGGGAAGGGTTGTTTCATTCAGATGAAATGTGATTATTTTGAACTGCTTCGAGGAGAGCAAAGTGTTCTCTCTTGGTGGTCTGTTTGTTTAGATTTTTATGTTTACAATATTCCAATTATTCTACTCCACTCCAGTACAGTTTACTCTAGTTTTACTCTGAATTTAATCTAGTTATTTAGTAACAACTACAAAGATAAAGAAGTAATCCATTTTTATAAAATTTTGCAACCATATTTCAAAATAATTAAGGTGAATGAATTATCTATTCTACAGTATTTGAATGTTTTAAACCAAACTCTCACAAATCAAAGTTTCACAGCTCTTTGTATGTTCATTAGTAGTTGAGTACAAACTGTGAAATTTGGAGAAGATTTTCATTAATTCATTCTAGTATGGAAAAGTTTCGTAACATTTTCTGAGACTAGTGTTGATTTTGCAAAATTTGAATGAAAGCATAGAAATTTATTTAAAATTTAATTTAGGTGTTTTATGTCAATTGATTTCAAATGTGAAGAGGTGTTTCTATTTTCTTACAACTGATCAGATACTATTTTTGCAAATTATATTTTCATCTAGTATTTTGTCGTATTCAGATAATATTCGAGCAGGTAGGCCTAAACAGTTATTGCCCATATCCTATTATATTAAGCGAGCAATTTCTGTATTTCTATATCTGGTTATTTATATTTATTTATATCTGGTTATTCATGTTCAACGGATCTCGAAAACGGCTCTAACGATTTTCACGAAATTTGGAACATAGTAGGTTTATGATATCAAAATTCGATTGCACTAGGTCTCATCCTTGGGAAAACTCGCTGAACGACATTAAAAGGATAATATTCATCCTTGGCTGAAACAGCTGTGGATAGTAAAAAAGTGAGTGGCGAGTGAGTATGTGAAAAATCAAAATATCGCATCCCCGAAATTCATAAGATGAGATATAGTCAGCTGTGAAAATATAAACACTATCATTTTAGAGAATTGTGTTATGTTTATCAATAAACAAAATAATAACGAGCGAAGCTCGGTGCTCCGATATTTCTTGGTTTAAACGGAGATAGATCAGCTGTTGGTTTAATCAGCAATGGAACAAATCATAATAGATGCGATCATACACATTACCTTAGTATGTGATCTTAGTATGTAATCCTAGATTAGCGTTAAACGTAGATTGTGCATCTATTAAACGTAGAATGTTCTATAAAACGTCTGTCATAACTTTTATCTTCTAACTGCTTACTTTAGCAACATATTTGCTGATAAAGAAAAGTTTTAGTTTATTTAAAGAAAAGAGTGAAATACATTACACAAAATAATAATATCCTGCTAAGGTGTGAATGAAATGCTCAAGGAAGGAGTTTCAGCTTCACATGAACAATTTTCGACAGTTTAATGGTACAATTAGACTAATTAATTTATTCAACAGAGCGATTGCAGAACAATTATTATCATTGCAATTCATACAGGAAGCACAGCGAAATTACCTTGAGAATAATAATTATTGTACCGCTTCAAAATAGTTTTGTGGTGTAAAAGTAATTGCATTGTCGTAACTAATTGTTATTATCTTTATTTAGTGCCAAAGCTATTTAAAGGATAGCATGCATTTTGTTTTTCTATTTTTTACTGCTATATGTATTTATATGGCGTCTTCTTCGGTAAGCTTCAGCAGATTATAGAATAATAGAATAATAATTATGTCTTCATAGACTTTCATTATAGATAAATAAATAAATGTTCATTTCCCCAAAAAACCAAAACTACTACATCAATTACAGAAAATATTACTTAGTTTACAATATTACAAACAATAGTTTCAGAAATTTCTTATAATGTGTTTGCTACATATTATCCATCGTTGAGACACAAGAAATAAGTTATAATAGATATGCAACCATTTAATAGAGCTAAACTGCGGAAGAGGTTGGCATTTCAGATTAGCAAATGTCTTCGAAGTTGAAGACTTTCGCAGGTAATTCTGTGACTCGATCTTATGGCATTTCCGTTCCCTTTCTTGGTCTGCTTCCTTTTCTTATCCCTCTTCCGTTTATTCTTCTTTCTTCTAACCCTCCTCCTCCTCCTCCTCCTCCTCCTCCTCTTCCACCTTTTTTCTCTCTTCAACCTCCTTATCTCCTACCTCATGCTCCCTCTTCTTCTTTCACCAAGCCACCTCCTCATCCTCTTCTAGTACATCATGTTCTTCTTCGACCTCCTTAACTTTTTCTTCCTTCTTAGCCTTTCTTTCACTTACACACAATCTTCCTTCGTCGTCTTCTTTTTTCCTCGATTCTCCATTTCTTCTCCCCTATTCACTTCTTTATTTTATCTTATTTTTTTCTCCTACTCCTTTATTTTTGCACCTCCTCGTTTTTTGCCTTCACCTTCTTCATCTACTCTCATGTTTCAACTCTTTCACTTCCTCCTCTTCATATTTCTTTTAGTTCTTTCCCTTTTCTAAAATGTTCACCTCTTCTGTACTCCTCTACCCAGTCTACTACTCAAATTAGGAGCATTATCCACCTACTCATCTTTCTATCCATTCTCCTACTCTTCTTCTCCTCCTCATCTTCTTCCTCCTCCTCTATTTCTTCAATTCTTTTCTCCATACAAATTTTAACTCTTGCACACAACTTTTTTCCACTCCTCTGATAATTTATCTCATCTTCAATTCCATTATATCTTTCCCACTATTTTCTCCTCTCTCTCACACTGCGTTACCTTTCAACTATCGATCTCTTTCCCACTTCATCCCTCTCAACTACCTCTCTCTTTCTCTCTCTCTAACTTCACTACTTATCCTCTTCAATTCTTCTTTGTGTTTTGTCTGGAGTCTGTAGTTGGTTGTAGCTTAGTCAAGTTAAATACCAGTCACTTCCTTCCTTGTGTATTGTGCTGTTCTAAACTTCGCCATCCTCCTCTTCTATCAGTGAAATTCACTCCAAATTGTCAGCATTCCTTATATGTATAACATTAGTGCTTCCCATTTAACCAATACTGACTGAAGTGGACCTCACTGTACGCTCGTTTATGCAATCATGTAGGCGAGCTAATCAACGCAAACGACGAGGAAAGAAAATGAACTTGTTCAATAACATCAATGCGAAAAACAAGGATAGAAGATGAAGCTGTCCGATGACTCAACTCCATGTTGTTAACTCACTGCCTGCAGTTGTATGCCAAAGAAGAATATTCTTCTTCATCTGTGGCCAGAGCAATTGGTTTCACAATTCAAAAAATATAAATCTTCAGAAAGGAAGTGTAATTTTTGAACTGGTGCACAACGAAAAAATTAATTTTCCCAGAAACACATTTCAGGGTTAATATTGAGGGTTCCACACTTTATCAGCTGTATAATTTTCAGCAATTAACTGAGAAGCTGTCTGCATTGGTGGGTGCCTAGACTTGTGGCGGTTGGGGTGGGGTATCAGGTCCTGCGTAATTCGCAGTTTCTTAAGTTTAAGAGAGGGCTGGCTGCCCCCTAACTTCGCCCACCCAGATTTTGAATAAAGGCAGCTAATCAATCAATCAATTTCATAAAATTTGCAGTTCCAGTGTAAGGGACATTTTTGAACAGATTATTTATTTATCATATTGTGTGCAAATACTTAACATGAGGAAAGGCACAACAGGCCCATGCCCAAAACAGTCCCATTTCCAATTTATACTATACTGTCCAAATCAAAATGTTGGTTATGTCACTTTCACTTTTTAAATCTAGATTTAATTTTTCACTTATTAACCTAGATCCTAGAGTATTGTACACCAAATAATTTCGATGAAACTTAGAAAATGGATTTCATTGAAACAAACGGTATATTTCATGTTTCTTTGTCACTTGACATCATGTTCTAGTACAGCTCCCAGTTCTTAGGATTTTTTTTATCTATTTTCTTTTTTTTTGTTATTAGACACCTAATAAATAGATGAATTCCAAAAGGTGATCAAATATAGTGGCTTGGACATTTTAAGGAAATCGTAATTTATCAGAATCAGGATTACGCTTACACAGTTTTAGTTATAGTATGCGTAGTTTTCGATATCTTTCCAAGGATGAACTTGCTACTTTCGTTTTTTACTTTTGATTTTCAACCATCTCGTCTTCTTCATCAGAATCTATAGTGAAACTTATGCAATGCCATTTCTTCCGAGCATGTGCACAAGAATCGAATATCATGAAATCATGTGTGCATTGAAGCAAACGCACACAGCAACAGACGGAAGTATGCAGACAGACGGAGGAAAAATCCCTCCTCAGGTGTTCAAATTTTGCAACGCACACAAACGTCCATCTGTATGCTTATGTCTGCTCACGTCTGCGCACGCAGACGTTTGATTTTTTCACCGTCTGTCTGCATACATCTGTCTCTTTGTCTCTGTCTGTTTCTCTGCGTTCGCTACAGAGTTAAGAGTTGAAAATAAATTCCATGTAACTTTTCAACGAATATAAGTTCGAGTCTGGAGCAGAAAGTTTGATTTTCCTGAGGGAGAAAAAATAATTTTTCACAAAAATATTAAAGATATATTAAAAATAATTTCATCACAAAATTTATATTTTTGTAGGTATGCAATTCTGAAACGCCTCTAAACTATTGAAAACAAGTCTAAATCTTTAAAATTAATCTTAATCTCTAAATCGTCCATTTCTCTAATCTCCAACTATTGAAAACAACTCTAAATCTTTAATCTCTAACTCTTATCTTCAAAGTAAATCCATATACTTTGAAAAGAGACCTAGAAAAGACCAACACTCGAACGCAACCAATCTTAACCACTAGGGTCGATGAACCAAATAGCACTGAACAGCAGGAAGCCGAATGCTTTGAAAGATTCAGAAGCACTTGGCGATAACTTCCAGGGCACAAAGAACATCCGATGATAAAAATGATGTTCATGATGGTGATGATGATGATGCAAGTTTCATGACGTCACATTTTTATTAATCATTTCCGGACTCTGCAGTATGATTGGCGAACAACCGAAATAGCCCCACTCTTGTGAGTAGATACATCCAAACTGGAACTAAACTCTGCTCTTATTAGGCGTTTATTAACCGGAATGGAATGAAGTCAATGTCTTTATAATGAAGACGACAATTTTGATCCTGGTGCGATCTTTAAGTTTAATTGTGAACTTTACCAAACTATAGTAAACTGTTGAATAATGATTCAACTTTAAAAAGTGATGCAGAATGTAATATTGATAAACAATGGAGGAGTTCCACAACATCAAAATTTATGTCTATTTATGAGTTTTTCGACATCTACTGTTTAAGGAATTTCAGGTGTGCTAGGAAACAGTTCTTAGCTATTCAACAAATTTTATGATGTGAAGTTGTTCAATTGTAAAATATGCAATAGTGAGGTCCACGTTATAATGGCAGTGTGTGATTTGCAAGGTGTTGTCTATCGTTCAACAAAGCAGATGGCGCTATCTCTTTCACGCATTGCGATGTTGCCACATCGTTTTCAACAATGTAGAAATTCAACTAATTGACAAAATATTTAATTTCAATCATGAAAACTTATTTTCACATCTTAAAAAAATATATTTTCTTGACAAATGAATATGATTAACTATTTTCAACAATAATGAACAGTTAAATTCATCAGATATACCAGTATCAGCAGTTTGGTGGCAAATCTGAGATCTGGCAACCCTTTTTTCCTATCTTCCTACACTGACATTATAACGTGGACCCCAATTTATACTATACTGTCCAAATCAAAATGTTGGTTATGTCACTTTCACTTTTTAAATCTAGATTTAATTTTTCACTTATTAACCTAGATCCTAGAGTATTGTACACCAAATAATTTCGATGAAACTTAGAAAATGGATTTCATTGAAACAAACGGTATATTTCATGTTTCTTTGTCACTTAACATCATGTTCTAGTACAGCTCCCAGTTCTTAGGATTTTTTTTTATCTATTTTCTTTTTTTTTGTTATTAGACACCTAATAAATAGATGAATTCCAAAAGGTGATCAAATTTAGTGGCTTGGACATTTTAAGGAAATCGTAATTTATCAGAATCAGGATTACGCTTACACAGTTTTAGTTATAGTATGCGTAGTTTTCGATATCTTTCCAAGGATGAACTTGCTACTCTCGTTTCTCACTTTTGATTATCAACCATCTCGTCTTCTTCATCAGAATCTATAGTGAAACTCATGCAATGCCATTTCTTCCGAGCATGTGCACAAGAATCGAATATCATGAAATCATGTGTGCATTGAAGCAAACGCACACAGCAACAGACGGAAGTATGCAGACAGACGGAGGAAAAATCCCTCCTCAGGTGTTCAAATTTTGCAACGCACACAAACGTCCATCTGTATGCTTATGTCTGCTCACGTCTGCGAACGCAGACGTTTGATTTTTTCACCGTCTGTCTGCATACATCTGTCTCTTTGTCTCTGTCTGTTTCTCTGCGTTCGCTACAGAGTTAAGAGTTGAAAATAAATTCCATGTAACTTTTCAACGAATATAAGTTCGAGTCTGGAGCAGAAAGTTTGATTTTCCTGAGGGAGAAAAAATAATTTTTCACAAAAATATTAAAGATATATTAAAAATAATTTCATCACAAAATTTATATTTTTGTAGGTATGCAATTCAGAAACGCCTCTAAACTATTGAAAACAAGTCTAAATCTTTAAAATTAATCTTAATCTCTAAATCGTCCATTTCTCTAATCTCCAACTATTGAAAACAACTCTAAATCTTTAATCTCTAACTCTTATCTTCAAAGTAAATCCATATACTTTGAAAAGAGACCTAGAAAAGACCAACACTCGAACGCAACCAATCTTAACCACTAGGGTCGATGAACCAAATAGCACTGAACAGCAGGAAGCTGAATGCTTTGAAAGATTCAGAAGCACTTGGCGATAACTTCCAGGGCACAAAGAACATCCGATGATAAAAATGATGTTCATGATGGTGATGATGATGCAAGTTTCATGACGTCACATTTTTATTAATCATTTCCGGACTCTGTAGTATGATTGGCGAACAACCGAAATAGCCCCACTCTTGTGAGTAGATACTTCCAAACTGGAACTAAACTCTGCTCTTATTAGGCGTTTATTAACCGGAATGGAATGAAGTCAATGTCTTTATAATGAAGACGACAATTTTGATCCTGGTGCGATCTTTAAGTTTAATTGTGAACTTTACCAAACTATAGTAAACTGTTGAATAATGATTCAACTTTAAAAAGTGATGCAGAATGTAATATTGATAAACAATGGAGGAGTTCCACAACATCAAAATTTATGTCTATTTATGAGTTTTTTCGACATCTACTGTTTAAGGAATTTCAGGTCTCAGGTGTGCTAGGAAACAGTTCTTATATTCAACAAATTTTATGATGTGTAGTTCAATTATTGTAAAATATGCTATAGTGAGGTCCACGTTATAATGGCAGTATGTGATTTGCAATGGTGTTGCTATCCTTGTCTATCGTTCAACAAAGCAGATGGCGCTATCTCTTTCACGCATTGCGATGTTGCCACATCGTTTATCAACAATGTAGAAATTCAACTAATTGACAAAATATATTTAATTTCAATAATGAAAATTTATTTTTACATCTTTAAAATAATATTTTTTCTTGACAAATATAATATGATTAACTATTTTCAACAATAATGAACAGTCAAATCCATCAGATATACAAGTATCAGCTGTTTGGGTGGCAAGGCTGAGATCTGGCAACCCTTTTCTCCTATATTTCTACACTGCCATTATAACGTGGACCCCACTATATATTATTGTAAACTGTTGAATTCCTACTTTGAGAACTGTGATGTAAAATAAATAACAGTAATTAAACATTATGCTGACTATCATAGTGGTTGACAATATTATTTAGTGGCAGTCTCCTGTTTTATCAAATATTATGTTGTATTCATTCATTATGCTGGCTATTTTAAAAGTATAATGTCAAGCAGCTTGTCGGATCGACAGACATTCAGCTGAGGATAATAATAATATTCGTATGGCTTTTATTGGTGGGGAGTTCCTTATGGAAGTTCCACCTCGCCTGAATATATTATTTTGAGCCGTCAATGGGCCTTACGACTGTCATACTTCAACCGGGACCGACAATTTAACGTGCCCATCCGATAACACAGGAGTGACCTGTTCAAAAACGTTTGGCTCTGAGTGGGGTTTGAACCCGGGATTTCTAGGTTGCCACGCAAGCACTCTAAACACTAGACCACGGATCCCTCCACGCCTCCACAGCTGAGGATGATGCCCACATGAGCTCTAGTCTTGTGCATTAGTAAGATATGGAAGATTGGAAGATGAATTAAAAGTTTTATGTGACATTCTAAGGATTATTTTCCTACAATTTGTTTAAGAAACCAAGAATAGTGGATTATTTGCCAAGATTGAATGAAGTGTCTCATGCTTGGTGAAATAGGAAAAATATCATAACATTACTTATTTGATGATGTAGCCTATGTAGTGTTGTAGTATATAGTCTATCTATTTTTCCAATTAATTATGAGTTCTACAACGAAACACCTATGTTGATAATGAATTCTAATTCATTAGTCCAATAGTTGATGGAGCATCCCATTATTGTACTAAGATAAATCAACATCAACATTTGACGCACTTTTTCAGTTGAAGATGATGCCCACGTGATAGTTTCCTTTTCATTTTTACCCAATAGTGTGAGGATTAAACCTACTTTTTAATGAATTTTAGGTGTGTAAAGGTAGACGCACACAGATCGTCATCGGACGGACGGCACGCATCGGACGGATCGGACGATTAGATTTGATGCATTGTTTCCAATTGGAGTGCGCATACCTATACGGATGCGGATAGGTATGCGCACTCCAATTGAAAACAATGCAACGAATCTAATCATCCGATCCGTAAGATGCGTGCTGTCCGTCCGATGACGATCTGTTTGCGCCTACCTATAGGAAACAGTTTTTTGTGATTTTCAGGTTTTTTAGATTTTTAAGATATAATTTCGGTATTTTTAGGTGTCTTGCGAATCAAATTGAGGAGGTATTTTTGTTTCAGTATGGAGGTTCTTCCCGCAGCTCAGGCTGGTGTTGGCAGATTCCCGTTCCCACCAGAACTGCTATGGAAATATCGGATGTCATTCCCACCGCAAATGGACTTCAGAACCCAGCTGCCTCGAAAATTAGGTAAACTCATTTCTCCATCTCACTCAATATACCTGTAAATATGTATTTTTTCCTACAGTTACGTTGAAAAGTGGCCATTGCTGCACTGATTACAGAACGCAAAGAATCACTTTTCCGCTCTAGTGCGGGAAAAATTTTTCTGCACTCCAGATTTGCAACATGGCAACGCAAAATATTTAGTAGGTTATATGGAGCAACAGTGCAGCAAAATCAAAATGAAGTTGGTAACAGTGACTGCTGTGGCTGCTATAGTGAGCAGAGGTGCAACGAAGCACAACGCGCTAATTATTATTCATTATATATTATAACCAAGGACAACGAGGACTTTAGGATTTTAGGATTAAGATTTTTATCAATAATAAAATTACACAGAAAAAAATTTGATGGATTTCAGGCAATTTTACCCATAATTACCCACTTTTCATATTCAATGGTAACTGTAGGAAAAACTTAATGTGAAATACGTGCGCAAAGTTCGTTTGCTGCACTCAAGAAACCATTCCGCCCTCGCCTACGGCTCGGGCGTAAACGTTTCTTTCGATGCAGCAAACTGTCACTTTGCGCACTAGTTGCACAAATAACTATTTTCCTGGTTTTATACGGTAGTTTAGATACACATATCCATCTTTCTTTCAATTCCAATATTCGTCATGTAGGCCTACATACAGTACTGTTGATTTTAAAATTGTTCACACTATGAACAGAGATATTGTGGAAATCTTTATATTAAGTTGAAATGAATTATGGCTCAAACGTGGAAATAAGGTGGTTCAAATAAATTATGTGGGAATGACAATATCGTTCTCATTTCACCTTAATACTGTTGATTTTTTTATTTAAAGTAGCTGTTACTCAATAAGTGCTTTCTGCACGGTGAGTTCAAACGGAATACCAATTTAAACTGAATTAAATCTATGTTAAGTATTATTAATTATAATTGAATCCAAGTACGGCTGTTGCATCATTATTATTTTGAATAAAATTGAACCTGGGAATCTGATGCTCTCTGCACTCTCACCTTCTTACAGTTTTCTCATAATTTTACATTGTTTGAAAAATTAGATGACTATTATTTAAAAGTTATTAATACTCTAACCATAATAATAATTGTTCAAGACCTAATTCTTGAGGATAGCCTAGTGTGTTTATAAGAGAGCAATCCTAAGTATAGTCCAATCATAATACTTTTATTTTGAAAGGCAATCCAAATATTGTGTGGAATTTCTTAAAACTTCAAACTGTTGTTTTTCAAAAATGTGTAAGACTACTTCAATGTATTGTTATTTTCAATTTCAGCAGGAAATGATCCCAGACAATGGTCTAGAGAAAGTGTGGCTTCATTTCTACAATGGTGTCAATACGAGTTCGATCTCCCACAATTCAACATGGAGAAATTCCAAATGAATGGTAAGTCTTTGAAAATACTCAAATCAAATCAATCTATTCACAAAGAATATATATAAGCAGGAATCAATTATTATTATTGAAGTGAATGCTCCCCACAGTTAGTGTCTCCCCACCAGATCCTGGGTGTGGGGAATGAAATGAACTTCCATTTTTTTTTTATACTTTCCACATAATCAGTCAATAAAATACTAAATCAATTTTACAGGAAATCAACTTACAATCTAGATTGAAAATCGTTGTTTTCCTCAACAGAATAATGATTCATTACACTAAAACTCAATTAGTTCTTAGAAATCTTCCGTGATACAATGAAAATCTGCCTTGATAATCCTGGAAATAGCAATAAATTTTCATAAATCGATCCGCTTCACGTTGCGTTTTCGTTCTAATTTTTTCCTCTTTGTTCCGTTTGTTTTCTATCACTTCAATCGGTATATTTAAAATACTGACAGTCTTTAAATGTGCATTTGATTAATAGAACCCTGTTATCAGATATTTTATAAAATCTTTTCATAATGAAATAAAAACACATTTTTTTATTATTTATTTTCTATTTAGAACATTCTCCACACAAAATTTGAGCTCTTTGTTGTTAATGATTATTCCAATTCATTGACCGAGCGAAGTGAGGTCTAAGATTCAAGTCGACGGCTTGGCATTTCTCTCAATGTTTATATGTTGCGCATTTACGGCGAAACGCGGTAATAGATTTTCATGAAATTTGACAGGTATGTTCCTTTTTAAATTGCGCGTCGACGTATATACAAGGTTTTTGGAAATTTTGCATTTCAAGGATAATATAAAAAGGAGCCTCCTTCATACGCCAATATTAGAGTAAAAATCAGACTATAGAATATTTTTCATGAATCAGCTGTCTAGTGGACTATAATACTGTACTACCCGTTCAAAAACATCGAACATATTGAAAATGTATGTTTCCATCAACGTTGTAGACAGTTGCAGCCAGACCTGATAACAGCGCTCACACATTCCGGGACGACACGTCACGGTACGATAGGACAGAAAGCTCTATGTTTATTTAGGATTTTTTCTAGACTTTTTCAATTGATACACGCAGGTGATTCTATATTTTTGTTGAATTTTCAGGCAAAGCTCTATGCCTTCTGACCAAATCGGACCTGGCTGAACGTAGTCCCGGTTCGGGCGATGTTCTTCACAATGTCCTTCAGATGCTGATGCGCGACTCCAGTTGCACAGTAGATCCCCACGCTCAGCTAACTCCGCACTTTTCGCCGCACGCCGGATGGCCACCTCTGCTACAGGGTGGTCCCTTGCAGGGTGGTCCTCCCGCTCAACCGCCTGTTAGCTTTTCGGTCACCCTCAGTCCGGTTCCGCCCAAGGCACGCACTACGTCTGCGGTAAATGTGCCAAGGGTGACTCTAAGTCCGGCGCCGCCACCTACCAGTCCTTCGCAGCATGACAGCATTGGCCAGTATTGTGAGTAATAATATTCTAATATCGTATTTCATTTGGGCTAATTGATTTGTTAGTTAAAAAATAATTCCACAGTACCCTTTTTTGTGAAAACCTTTTATATAAAACACAATAAGAAGTAGTTTCGGCATTTCAGCCTTCAAGAAAAGCTTAAAAATGGATTGGAAATGCTGAAACTAGCTGTTTTTGAGTTATATTTTTAAAAAATCAAAAACTTGGAACTTGGGTACTATGAAATTATTTTTCACTGTCAATATTGTAATAATTGAACAAAATCAAGATGAACAGTAGTGCAGTATATTATGCATCAGTTGTATTATAAATATCTTGAAAGCTTTTCAAGTTGCGCCCTGCTAGTGTTTTTTTTTCGTTTCTTTGTGAAGCAACGATTGAATTATAAAAGTGTGAGTGATAAAACCGGGTGATCAAAGTGTCTCCGCAATTGCTGCGTTCTGTGTTAGCTGCATATTGTGTAGACTAGTTACTCATTTTTACTCCTCCTCTACTGTAATAATTAAATCCCTGTTATTGTTGTAAATACTCGTCTTTGAGTGTCTTTGTATAATTTTCACTGCGGAGGGTCTTTTTGATCACTCTGTATTTCACTAATTCAAAAAAATTAAGATGAAAAGTAGTTTATAGTATGGAAACCAGATTTTGTGGTGTCCGGCTGGTGTCTTTTTTCTTAGTCTCTTGCTGAAGTATATGTAACGGTTGTATCATAAAGGTCTTCAATCAATCAATAATTTTATTCAATTCAACACAATATACATAAAAGAAGTCAAAATACAAAAAAAATCATAATAAAAAATAAATTTATAATAAAATACAAAAACAGGCTTCATTATGGGGTGTGCTAAAAAGAAAGAAAGCTTAATTTGTGCCCGGGTAGTGTATTTTTTCGTCTCTTGCTGAATGACTTGTTGAGCCAATCCATCGATAGCCTAAATTTCGAATTCTGTCTCAGTCTTTCAAAAATGTTAGTCGGAGTTTTCACAAGCCACATAATACATAGTCAAATCAACTAAACTGTCTCAGAAATTCACATTTATTTCTATTTATTGCTGTCTTAAATTCAAGTAGAATAGAACAAAAAAATTATTCACTATATCATAGTCCTAATTTGCTGTTACAAATCCAGAATTATTTTCAATCCAATATCCAAATTCTGGTAACGAGATCCATGTATATGTTATGTATTTGTTGATCAATAAAATCTATTTTATTCTATTTTTGCCACAGTTCTTTATGTAGTATATTTGATTGATGTTATTGTTTTACATGTATACATTTGTATTGTATCTTGTGTGTGTAGATGAATAATCAATTGAATCCAATTTCATTAGATTTTTAATTAATTTTTTCAATTATTTAGCAGGCCTGCGCACCAACGACCGTGAGACACAGTGCCGATCGCCGCACAGCCCCTGCTCCCCCTCGGCCACCCACCTGTGCCCTCCCGCCTCGTCGCCCAGTCGCAAGGCGGCCGAGCCGCAGCTGTCGCCTGCCGCAGCCGCAAACGCAGCCGCAACCGCAATGCACAGCAGCTGCAGCAATACGCCGCCGCACTCGCCCAACAACAAAGTCGGCCACTTCACTGCCGCTGAGTCGGTGTCGCCGGCGCCCGAGACCAATTCTAGTAAGATCGGTATCTTTTCACATCAAATATCCTCTCATTCTAGAATTATTTTTATTAGTTTATAACTTACACCAGTTTCTTCATAATGATGGTCTATAAAGCACAAGAGTTAGATGTAGGTACAACGACAAAGTCGGTCACTTCACAGCCACTGAGACGGCGCCCGAGACCAAGATCAGAATTTTTCACATCAAATCTCCTCTCATTTCAGAATTATTTTTAGTAGTTTACACAACATTTTCATAATGAGGGTTCTTTAAAGCAAGAGTTAGGTGTACAAGCGAGCAAGCATGTGTCTTAACATTTCACAAGTGCTGTATAGACCAAATAAAACTGTTGTATATTATTATAGTTGTATGTTGTATTATTATTCACGTTATGGTACTCCTCCATAATGAATAAACGCAAAGAGATGTTGTCAACCACTATTCAATTGTTAACTATTTTAACATTACAGAACCAGGTCTCATGACCTAACCAATCACATTCTCAGCTGTGTTGTTTATTAATGTCCTAATAGATTATTAATATGGTAGAAGATACTATTAAAAATGTTCAAAAGTTGAAAGTTGCATATTGGTTGAGAACATTGCTTCCCGTTTATTCTTTATGGGTTATTTTATTGTTATTAATTTAAAATTCGATGATACATCATTTTCAAGTCAAATTTATTACAAATACTGTTGCTGGTAAGATGTTGTGATATCCATCCATAATAAAAACACAGGGATGTTGTCATAAATGTCCAATTTATTTATGAATTTCAACACATAAAAACACCTGGAAAACAGTTACAATATAAAAAACAATTTGCTAAATGGTGTGGTGCGCTGGGAAGAAAGAAGTAAGCCTAGGAAAATCCCTTGTTAATTATGATTTTCCATTCAGAAACAGAATGAGGGGGAAGGGAATGAAAATTGAGGACGTAGGATTATTTCCATGTTGATAATAAATTCAGATTTGTAGCTTACATTCACATTTTAAATACTGTAGCCTAGTGGTTCCATACCCTATGTTAATTTAAGAAATAATTAATAATAATTATAAATAATTCATCGAATGCCTGTGAATACTGAAAGAAAAAGTTGAGATGACATCATCTTTATTCAAATTTTACTTTTGGGTCACCTGAAAGCTGTCTCACTTTGTCTATGAAAATAACTCCATCAAACTGTGAATGCATCTCTTTTGTAGTCAGCTCTTCAGTTGTCTCTTGAATGATTTCTACCGTTAGTGCGTTTAAGATCCTTCGACTCATGTGCTCGGCTTAGCTTCAAAAAAATTTGATGGATGAGATTAGAGTCTCAGCATATACCTTGCCCGTGTGTTGTACCTATACAGTACAGTAGCGCCTGTAGTCCACTCGTCTTTGCGGCAAATCCATACAATTAAGGATATACAGACATGTATGTCAACGGCAGGATCTTAGCTTCCGTGAATAGTTCTCTGCCTCCCATGCATAATTAATTATGTACTCTTGTGCATCATACCATTGATATGAATAAATTCAAATCAATAGGAAGGAAAAAGAGAAGACATGTTGAAAAACTATACTCATTGTATGTGATCAATATCAATAGATTGATATTCATTGATTTTACATTTTCATAATACACAAATCATCATATACTTCATAGAAAAGAACTAACAGGCCTAGCCCAAAACTGTTCCCTTTCCGAATTTTGATAAGAGTATCCAAATGTCCAAAAAGTAGGTTATGTTGTGTTGTGTATTCTTGAAAGAATAAGAACTCTCAGTAGAATTATTTTAATTATCTTTATTGAACACTTTAGATTGTTAAATCGAATACAATACAGAATATATGATATCTGAAGAAGTAGAACAGGTGAACAGCCCTAATGAATCTGTCTGTGTTTGTGTTTCAATGCCTGTCTAATCTTTTGAATGTTGTACCTAATGTAGGAATGTACAATAGATAATAGTTTAGATTATAATGCAAATGTTTTTGTAATTGTATGTATATAATGTTACAATAATCATATCATATTCATGTATAATAAATGTTGTTGATATTAAATTTATGTTGGCTACTCTGTAGAGGCGGTAGTTCAAATATATATAACATGTTGTTTCACTTGAACAAATCATTATTAAAACTAATAGATACATTGTAATCATCATATCAATATTTTGTTTGTGACTTGTGTCAATATTGTATTTCTGTCAATGAATGACATTATTAATAATAATAATAATAATAATAAATTTTATTGCCAAAAACAATGCATACAAAATAATACTTAATCATCTAGAGCATAAACTAATAATAATAAAAATAATACAATTATGAATATTATATACATTTAATTGTCTTGACAATAAATACTCTCATGCAAGGGAAGCTTCCCTGTACGCATGGAGGAGTTGCTGCAGACCCTAGAAACTCTCTTATAGTAAAAAAAATCATTCTATTTATTGAATTCCTTACATAATGTATCCAGTAATTATAACTAGGAAATGAAAAACAAGGCATTGATAAACAAAAATAAAAGTCATACAACAAATAAAGAATAAGATGAAAGCTAACAAAGAGAAAATAGTAATTAAAATAACTTTTAGAATTTGAGAAATGTGATCTCTCACTGAACAACAAAAAACATAGCTTCGACCGCCTCCGGAAGAAGACCGAATAGCCACTCTCTGATCAATCTACTGTACAAGGGGTATGATTGACAAGATCTTACATTGTCAGGCAAATTATTGAAGAATTTTGGACCTAAGAACAAGAAAGATTTTTGGAACATGGTGGATCTTGGTCTTGGCAATTGAGCTCTATTACCATGTCGCGATGAAGATCGAATAGTATCCACAATTGCGCCAGCATTGCCACTCCTATTAAAGAACATCTGCAAAACTCTAAAAACGTACATATATCTAAGTGGCAGAATATTTAAATTTAAAAAGAGAGGAAAGGATTCATGCAATCTTGTTTTCTTCATCATTATTCTTACAAAAGACTTCTGTAATCCAGATAGCGGCTTCACATGAGTATGATAAGTACTACCCCAACAAGTAATAGCATAGTTTAATCTGGAGTGCACAAATGCAAAATAAATCTGCCTCATGACACTCAATGGACACAGAGATCTCAAAAAATAGAATTTGCGCATGAACATGTATAAATAGTTTTTGAGAGATAGGATGTGCTGCTTAAAACTGAGCTTTTCATCGACCATTAAACCTAAATATCTTACAACATCCGTTTGTGGAAAACTGCTACAAGGACAATCATTTAGCCACCCCTGACAATCAATTGAATGATATTTAATGGGAGTGAGCATTTGAAAACCTTGAGACAGTGAAAAATTAACAATTACAGACTTTTCAATATTCAGACTTAGCCTATTACACGTGAACCACAATGACAGCATTTTAACATCGTAAGTAACACTCTCCATCAGCAATTGAGTTGTTTTCTCACCGTAGGTTAGGGCCGTATCATCCGCAAAAGCTGTAAACTCTCCTTTGAATGATGAAGAGTACAGATCATTAATGAAGATAAGAAACAATATTGGCCCAAGGACCGAACCTTGTGGTACTCCACTATTAATTTTCCTCAGTGAACTTTTTTGACCATTGAGGAAAACATATTGATGCCTTTCTTCCAGATACGATGCAAACCACTTATGTACCAGTCCTCTTATTCCAACCCTTTCCATCTTCCTGAGGAGAATATCATGATTAACCGTGTCAAATGCCTTTCTTATATCAAGAAAGACACCTGTGACTCGGTTTTTATCATTAGAGTTCAAACTATTCTGAACCAGCATCATGAACCTCCGAAGGGCCATCTCAGTGCTCAGACCTTCCCTAAAACCAAATTGGACATCAGAAATCACATTCAGCTTATCCATGAAATTAATCAATCTAAATTTTACAATTTTTTCAAACACCTTTGAAAAAACTGACAACAAAGATATTGGTCGGTAATTGCCAATCGTAGCAGCTTGTCCCTTCTTGAAGATGGGAACAACTCTAGCGATTTTCATATTTTGTGGAAAAATGCCCTCTGCGAATGATTTGTTGAAAATGTAAGCCAGCACAGGAGAAATAACATGTGAAATTGTCTTGACCAGAGCTGTAGAAATACCATCATCACCTGTCGCTGTACCTCCTTTCAGTCTTGAGATAAATAATTCTACTTCTTCACAAGATACTGGAGACCAAAAGAAAGAATTTGAAACGTGATTTGCATTAAAAACTCTATCATATGCTTCCTTTTGGTCTATACTGGGAGCAATAAGGGAAGTCGACAATGAATTAGGCACATTAACAAAATACTCATTGAATTGTTCAGCAATAACTTTTGGGTCGTCAACAGTTTTACCATTAATCTGGAGACTCTTTACACAATTTTTCGCCTTATTATTTCCAGATAAAGAGTTAATGACCCTCCACTGAGCTCTGGAATTATCCTTGACCTTCTCAAACAGCCTACTGTAGTATCTTTCCTTTGTTTCCTTAATCCAAAGATCAATTTTGCGCTTGAAATTATTATATTGAAGCCGAAGTCGAGCATCGTCAGGCGACCTTGATACTTTTCTCCTTAGCTTATCTCTATTCAATATTGCCAGACATAGCCCATCCGTCATCCAAGGTTTCAGTTTCTTCAAGCGGCGATCACTAGGACGAGCAAGAGTTACTTTACTCTCAGCAATTGAATCATTCAGTATTTTAATAAAAGAGTCAAATGATTTATTACAACAATCAGCCGAGTACACGGACGACCACGATTCCCCAGTAAGGATATTTAACAATATATTGTAATCAACAATTACTCTCTCATCACTGACATTGTGGGTAGTATGCTCATAAGTGCATGCCAATAAACAACCAATGCTTCGATGGTCAGTTATTTGAGGATCAATTACAAAGGCCTCATTCATAAGTGGCTTATTACTTCTGAATAATAAGTGATCAATACAACTGGAAGTGGTGTCTGTCACTCTCGTATTTAAGTTAATCATATTCTCAAAACCGTTGCCACTAAAAATACTCTTATATCTATCAACTATCTCATTATCCAAGTTCAAATCAATATTGAAATCACCTACGCATATTGCGGTACGATTAGTACCTATTCCAGCTATTACGCTCGAAAAACTATTGAGGAAGTCAGCAACAGGTTGACTATGCCACCTGTAGATAGCCAGAATAGTACAGTAAACAGACTCTCCCAACAGCAAGTCGAACATTAAAGAGTCAGCTCCTTCGATAAGAACATTTGTTTGTTTACAAGTGAGAGGCTTATCTTTAGAATAGAAGACAACGATGCCACCAGCCCGTGTGCGGCCGGCCACCGATAACGATTGATAGCCATCCAACTGATAAAGACTATCATCGCCCTCCTTTAACCAAGCTTCAGTCAGAACTATCACATCGGGCTTAGTATACAACGTGCTTACAAATGATATGAACGAATCAAAATTCCTACTGATACTCCTAATATTCTGGTGCATTATAAAGAGTGATCCACTATGACACATAGCATTGTTGAATGCCAACGCATCAGAATAAAAACTAGTAATTATATCATCCATTTAGATTAAAATAATTAAGGGTATAGCTTGATAAACTTGAAAACATATGCAATTAAAATGGATGCTCTCCTGTGAAATGTGAAATGTAGACGCAAAAGAAGAGGTGACCCTCAAATCATTATAGTAGCAATGTAGTGAATCGAACGATAAGGATAAAATTGTCGAAATAGCAATGGATAAAGGAAGCAGACAGATAGAACACTTATATCATTTATCGGCATTAGACTAAACAGAAATAAAATAATGATTTTCAAATCAATGATTTTTAGTAAGCTCATAATAATATATTGAAAGTTAATATTTTCCTTGGTATTGGATATAGTCCTGTGAATAGTGAAAGATTTTGAACTATACATTTGCACTGACCTTAGAATTGTCAACATCATGAATCGTAAATGAGCTTTGAGATAGTAGCATATCTAATTGTCCACTTGATTTGAGTTCGATCACTGGGCTTTTTTCCTGCTTCCTTATTAGAATTTTACAGTCTCTCACCCAAAGAAATTTAAAACGGTGTTCCTTGTGCGCTGATCTAGCCAATGAGAAAAGTTTCCTTCTTGACGGCGACAAACACTCATTGATGTAGATAGGTTGATCAGTATTACAGCCGATATGCCTGGTCGAAAAATCGCGCTTCACTCGCCTCTTCTGTAGGAGCGTGTTTTTGTCGGTTCTCCTAATGAACTTGACGACAACCGGAGCAGGCCCCTCCGGTCCAGCGCGACCCAGGCGATGACACACGTCGATGGCATCCTCCCCGATCTGGCAGCCGAGAGCACTCGATATGTTGTAGACCATCGAGTTCAGGTCTTCGTTGGGTTGCTGAGGCAGGCCTCGTATTTCGACCATGTTAATTCTCGAGTATTGTTCTAGATCCTCTACACGTTCTTTCAATGCAGCATTTTCCCGTTCCAACTTCACAACTTTCTTAGTTAACTCCTCTATAGTTTTTAGACAAGTTTCAAACTTCTCGTTCCGCTCCTCTTGCTTCACATTTAGCTCGGTGATTCCCTCATGGCAGGCCTCCATAGACTTCCCGAGGTCCAACTCCATCCTCTTTTGATCCTCCTTCATGACGTTCAGCATAGCGACTACGTCAGCAATCGTCAATGATGAACCACTTGAGACCGGTGTTTCAGTCGACATACTCTTCCTGCGTTCCAAGCTGCAATCGCTGCAGCGCCATATTTGATTATTTTCTGTCATAAACTTGACGTCATTAATTTTAAGTCCGGCACAAGCCCCATGTACCAGGGACGAACATACTCCACAAGCAATTTTATCATTATTACCGCTTCGCACTGATTTAAAGCAAATTTTACACGACATATTATACGGTTTAAAATGTAAGCAGAGAAGTAATATAAATCAACCCGAATTCACCGGTAGAAAACGAACTCACAGATATCACAATCGCTAACCAAGATAACGGAGCAGCACGAAAACGAAAAACGATGCTCTCTTCACAAAGTCTTGTCAACAACATTATTAAAATCAATCAATCAATAATTTTATTCAAATCAACACAATATACATGAAATAAATCAAAAAACAAAATATCACAATCAAAAATAAATTTCTAATAAAATACAAAAACAGGCTTCATGGTGGGGTGTGCTGAAAAGAAAGAAAGGAGGAAAAATAGCTAGCCAACTATGGTTTCCCATGTAATAGGCAGGTGAAATATGAAATATCTTATCAATTTCATTTGTGTATTCAAGGAAAAACGTGCTATTTCATGCTTATATTTGTAATTGTAGACGGAAGATTACTGTGGGACTTCCTTCAGCAGCTGTTGAACGACTCCCAGCAGCGTTACACGGCCTACATCGCCTGGAAGAATCAGGAATCGGGCGTTTTCAAGATCGTCGATCCTCCAGGCTTGGCCAAACTGTGGGGTATCCAGAAGAACCATCTGTCCATGAACTACGATAAGATGTCGCGCGCACTCCGCTACTACTACCGTGTCAACATTCTCCGCAAAGTGCAGGGCGAACGGCATTGCTATCAGTAAGTAGCCTATTGAACATCTCCATCTTAACTTCGAATATCTGATCAGCGTATTTATCTATTTATCCTGATTTGATTTGATTTTTTATTTCCATTTTTACAATCACAACATCAAATAAATGATTGGGAGAAAATCAACAGGATAAACCCAAAACTGTTTCTTTCTCTAATTTTGATAGAAAAAATACTATTTAGTCTAAACGTATTTTATAGATTGAATAAAATTGAAGATACAAGAATTATTGAAAAATATGCACTCTTCTCTATAGGGCTACTACAATATTGGTAGAATGAGATAAAAATGTTGAAGTACGCTTTTTATATGTTTGATTAATATTTGAGAATTTCAGGTACTAGAGAATTTTCAATTGAAAATTGGTGCTCCTGCACCAAATCAAAAATCAATTATTCCTTTATTCATAATTGTAGCAGGCCTACAATTGATAGAATGAAATAAAAGTTTTCAAGTAGCCTATCCTTTTAAAATGTTTTATCAATATTTGAGAATTTCAGGTAGGCTTACTTGAGAATTTCCAATTCTAGAATTGGAATAATAGAATTTATTGAGGAAATATCGATTGCTCTTATTATTCAATAAAATTTTTTCAAGAAGATCTGATGTAAACTGTAGACGTGATATGGTCCAAAAGAATGCATGACTTGTCTTTTTTTACAGTGGTCCAATGGGACATCTAATCAATACGTCTGCAATACAATGCAACGTCACGACTGCTACCGCGCACTCTTATGATCAAAGAATATTATCTGTGTTTATCAGTCTTTTATATATTTATTCATTTATACATGTCATTTATTATTATAAAATAACGTGGACAATTGTCATACAGTTAAATACACAGACGTAATGCAAACAGTATGCATTAATAATTTATAACCATGCAACATTTAACATTCATATTATATTCCTGTAAGAGCAAAAATAACAAAAATATAGAAAGAAGAAAATACAATATCTTGTGAATAGTTTCAATGAAGGTAGGTCTAGCCTACTGAATCATACTGCGGATTTCTAGAGAGCTCATTCAACTCTTCACTCATGCACATGTAACAGAAGATGCAACCATTTTTTCCCGCATTCTTTACGCTACCCAAGCGAACTATGACGTCTTGTAGTTTTAATCAAGGTTGCTCTAGCCTTCTCAATCTTACTGTGACTTTTTAGACAGCTCATTCATACACAGTTAATAGAATTTGCAACCATTTTTTTCCGCAGATCTTTACACAACCCAAGCGAACTATGATGTCTTGTAGTTTTAATCAAGGTTGTTCTAGCCTTCTCAATCTTTCTGTGAATTTTTAGGGAGCTCATTCATGCACAGTTAATAGAAGTTGCAATTATTTTTCCTCGCAGATTTCTACGCAACCCAAGCGAACTGAGAAGCATAAAGAACATGTCGCTCCTGCGGCAACAGGCTGCACAACAGACGACGCAGGCGGCATCGCAGTACGTCAAAAGTGAGCCGCAGTACGTCAAGAGTGAGTTTCTGAAAAGTGAACCCCAAGACTCAGCCATAGATCACGAACAAGAAGAGGAAGACATGCAACCGACCGATCTGAGTGTATCCTCATCGTCGTCATCTTGGTCGCAGGAAAATTGCAAATCGGAACCAGTCGAAAACAACAACAACACTTTAAACAACAACAACAATGCAACAATCAACGGACAGGACATGAAACTACAGCTGAACATGTGGACACACGAAAATGGCAAAATGAAAATCAATTCTCCCACTTCGAGATTGAACGTACATGCTATCAAGGCTGAGGATAGCTCGTAGTCTAGGTTAATACATCTACGGTTAATAAATCTACGGTTAATACATCTACGGTTAATACATCTACGGTTAATAAATCTACGGTTAATACATCTACGGTTAACAGATCTAAAGATCAAGTCTATAGTGAGATTCACATCGAACTTTCAGCATTCCTTGTAAATAGCCCCAATGCTTTCTATTCAACCAATGCTGAACGTTTTAAATGTATCACACTATGGCTCACCGTGGCTATATACACTCGCTGTGAATACAGTAACTATATAACCAGTGGTTACAGTAACTAGTGGTTATATAGTTGTGAACTGTAATAAAAGATTATTCTTGTTTGTTTTGTGATAAAAATCGCGTTCTGATTTTGAGAGATGTGAAAATCATGAATCACTTTTTCAAAAGTGTGAAGTGGATTTGTTTGAAGACGTGATTGTAAGTAGTGTGAAGATTATTTATCACATTCCTGTAGAAGTGTGAATAAGAAGTATTTGAAGATATATACTTTGAAATATGCTATTGTGTTTATAATTATCACTGATGAAATTTATTTGTGAATAATCAACGAGATGTGTTTAAGAAACATACTTTGAAAGATTTGGAATGTGTATGAAGTTACATTACAGATTAGGTATTAACCCACACATTTTTATGAATGTCGAAACTTGAGGATACATTTTTTAAAGACTGTAAATGCTAGATGATTTATTAAAAAATAAAACAAGTTTTTTTGAAGAGTTTAAATTTGATGTTTTCAAAGAACTATAATTTAAATGATGTAAAATGTGTATGAATTGTGTAATTACTGGTCAAACTCATATGCAATGAAACGTTGAAAACAATATTCATTTCAAGAAGCGATGTCTTGAAAAGGTTGAAAAAAACTTGCTTTCAACATACATGATACATAGATCTTAATGTACAATAAACTAAACCATTGTATCGATTAATTATCTAGTATTATAGTATATTATGGTCATTCGACTTGAAACCTCGTATGTGAATGTTTGAGTGTTTATACGCATTTCTTAGTTAACTTATATCTGAATCAACTCTTCCATTCCAATAGCACATTCCATTTTAGCTTGAAATAAAACTGAATTGAGGTAAAAAGCTATATTGCAATTGTCTCTACTATCCACTTATGAAATCTACCTGTTTCATAACAAATTCTTAATTATTTACATTTATTTCTATTAATTTAAAATCTTTGGTAGAAAGAGTTTCTTAGCCACTCAATTGTAAGCTTGTTTGTGATTGAAAAGTGTGATTATGCTGTTGCTAGATCTTTTTTATAGTTTATATATTTGTTAATGATGTGTTTCCATTATAATGCAATTATGAGAATTCAATCATATTGGAATTATTCTTTAGTTATCGGAGTTACCGTTTTTGAAATATCATTTATATCTTTATTGTAGTCTGTATTATTCAACGAATTTTTATTATGTATTAGTAGATGTTAGACTTGCTATGTATATTTTTTCTCGTGGCGATAATATGAGATAGTATGAGTTGCAATGAATCGGACTATGTGTGAGGGGAATTATCCTACAATGAAGAGATTGGAGTATTATTATATTGAGTATTAAAATACTGTACCAAGTAATTATTATAATAATTTTTCCTACAGTTACGTTGAAAAGTGGCCATTGCTGCACTGATTACAGAACGCAAAGAATCACTTTTCCGCTCTAGTGCGGGAAAAATTTTTCTGCACTCCAGATTTGCAACATGGCAACGCAAAATACTTAGTAGGTTATATGGAGCAACAGTGCAGCAAAATCAAAATGAAGTTGGTAACAGTGACTGCTGTGGCTGCTATAGTGAGCAGAGGTGCAACGAAGCACAACGCGCTAATTATTAGTATTATATATTATAACGAGGACAGCAACAGCACAGTGCCACCACAGCACACACCACACAGCCGCCTCGCCATTCAAACACTACTAAGTTATTTGATGGATTTCAGGCAATTTTACCCATAATTACCCACTTTTCATATTCAATGGTAACTGTAGGAAAAACTTAATGTGAAATACGTGCGCAAAGTTCCTCTGCTGCACTCAAGAAACCATTCCGCCCTCGCCTACGGCTCGGGCGTAAACGTTTCTTTCGGTGCAGCAAACTGTCACTTTGCGCACTAGTTGCACAAATAACTATTCTAAAATTCGATTTCTTTCCAATACTATTTTTCCTGTTTGGAAAATCTCATGCTACTTTAATGAAAGTTTCAACTTTCTGTTTCATTTCTATTATAAAATCTCTCTCACTGACAATATTCTAGACAAAATATTCTAATCAATTATGTAACATTATACAAGTTGAGACTCACACAACAATTGACACTCTGACTGCTGTATTCTTGATGTATTTTATCTTATGAATAAATATGTAGTTCACCTAAAATACCAATTCAAATGGAATTGATGTTTTTATCCTGATATACCAATTCATTATAAGATCTTTCCTCTCAAATAAACTAAAAACAGTGTAAAATTATCTCCTCGGTCCATCTCGTGCCATTTCTGACCTTTGTGAATTCTTTTGAACCTAAACATTGAAATGGCATGAGCGGATATTTCTCGTACCTAGCCATCTAGGGTTTAATTTAAAAGAAACTGTTGTTCATCATTTTAATGTCAATTTTGAATAGATCATCGTATTCTATTCAGAGTTTACAGAGGATGAAAGTTCTTCAAAATTCAACATTCCAATCAAAGATTGAAAAGGGGTGAGTTTTGAAATTTATGTTATTTTTCATTGCTCTTTATCAAAGCTTCTCTAGTTTGTTTAATGTTTTACTAAAAATATATCAGTTTATTGGAAATTATTTCAATTTTTTAATTCACGAAATAATCAGTGAACTTGTTTTCTTGAAGCTGTACAACAGTTCCCCAAATTACTTCATGAAACCTGTTTAGAATCTTACCTATATAAAATTCTAAAAATCTAAAATTATAATTTTAAAATCAAATCACTTATTAGTTAAGCACCTAACATTCCATTCATTGTAATATAATATGTTATTCACGTCTATTACCCTTTAAATAGTGATAATAAAAATACTCCTTCTTTTGATTTATTGTGTTCAGATTTATTACAATGAATTTTGTTTATAACCTACAAATATGCTCAAACATTTTTGCAATAATAATTATTATTGATACTATAGTTCTTTATTAGTCGATATAGGCTACATGTATAAATCTATATGTTAGTATATTCTCTTCATTGTTCTATTGAGTTGCGATTGTTTCATGCTGTGAACTTCTATAAAAATATTTCATCCAACGAATTCTATTAAATATCCTAATTACGATCTCCACTTGATGTAATTTTGTGTAAATGAATTTTTATTAACACTGAAAATTGATTTCTGTTACGTATGAATGTGGAATAAAAAGTTAGAGATTATATTTTGAAAATTGTTTGTTGTACCTTATTTCAATTCTCCAATTTCTAAGATTATTGGTTAGAAATTTTCCAAACATTTAATTATTGTACAAGCAGTGTTAGTTGATATTGCATCATCATCATCATCATCAACATAATTATGATTGATTATAATCAATTATTGATTGTCGATTGTTGTAAGTTGTTTGAATCGATTCTGAGTGAACTGATCGTGTTTAGGTACAACGTCCAAAGTTTTAAAGATCAATTTTATTTTTAAAAGTTATAAATTGATAATAATAGCAGATTTTAGTAGTAATCCTTCTGGAGAAAGTACGCCCAATATCTAAGATTAGTATAATAAATGATAGTATAATAGATCTACTAGACTATTTCAAGGCGTAAAAGTTGGTAGATGAGTCTAGTAAACAATTCGACCAACGGAGCTGAAACTAAAATTCAATTAATTTTATTGCAGTAAACGGAGAAGTGACAGAGGATGATCGTAGATTGGTTACAACCAAGATAATAGAATACTTGGAAAAAACAATACTGAAGATAAGAGATCCCAATGTAGATAGATAGATCTATCCATATAACTTGGACACTTGGAGACTATAGTTTTGTGTTATTCTGTTTAGGGTATTTATTTATCTATCATGAAAAAAGTAGAAGATACTCTGTCTGATAAGATTAAATCATCAGAGGTCTCTTTATATTGGTTTGATTGAGGATTATAGTTTATATTTTTATTTCCCTCAATTCTAAATTATTACTGAATAGAAACATGGGAATTCTATTATTTGTTCCTCTATTTTTTTAATAATTTAATCTGTGTGAGATCTTGCTGAAGAAGCTGAACATTAATAGGCCTACTTGGATGATGTCTTATTATCATAAAAAATAGAGGAACGAATAATAAAATTCCCATGTTTTTATTCAGTAATAATTTAGAATTGAGGGAAATAAAAATATAAACTATAATCCTCAATCAAACCAATATAAAGAGACCTCTGATGATTTAATCTTATCAGACAGAGTATCTTCTACTTTTTTCATGATAGATAAATAAATACCCTAAACAGAATAACACAAAACTATGGTCTCCAAGTGTGCAAGTTATATGGATAGATCTATCTATCTACATTGGGATCTCTTATCTTCAGTATTGTTTTTTCCAAGTATTCTATTATCTTGGTTGTAACCAATCTACGATCATCCTCAGTCACTTCTCTGTTCACTGCAATAACATTTAATTGAATTTTAGTTTCAGCTCCGTTGGTCGAATTGTTTACTAGACTCATCTACCAACTTTTACGCCTTGAAATAGTCTAGTAGATCTATTATACTATCTTTTATTATACTAATCTTAGATATTGGGCGTACTTTCTCCAGAAGGATTACTACTAAAATCTGCTATTATTATCAATTTATAACTTTTAAAAATAAAATTGATAGATAAATGAATAGGGCCTACTATAAACAGAATAACACAAGCTGAACATTAATAGGCCTACTTGGATGATGTCTTATCATCCAAGTAGGCCTATTAATGTTCAGCATCTTCAGCAAGATCTCACACAGATTAAGTGCTCATCCCCACCATGGCTGTTTGATGGTGCAAAATCATGAAAAATCCTACAGTCTGTCGAAATCAGTCTTCTTCCTCACCAATTCACCATACATCTCTCGCTACGTCAACCAAAAACATGAGAATAAAAATTTTCACCAATAAATCCTTAACTTTATCAATTGAAATTTTTAAAATATTGAATGAAATAAGTTGATTTCAGCAACTATACTCTATTAATGTAACTTCGGATCTGACGTAACAGCACCGTTAGTATGGGGAATACAAGGATATTAAAAGGCGGAAGTTAGATAAAATTACTTCTACTGATGGTCTTGAGCATTGAAGTTAAACATATCAATGTAATGTTTAAATTCGTTATACGTACTTCATATTCGATATATTTAATATTATTATTTTTCTTTTGAAGTTTATATCCTAATAATATAGTGTATTGTAGCTGACCGAAGCTAGAGACAGAGGAAGATGGGCAAAAATTATTGACAGACTCTCAATTGAAAAATGAAAAAATTTATAATTTAAATTAATGTGAAATTGTATTTGTTGCCAACCAAATATATACCTCATAAGAGAGGCTTTTGTCTTTTCAAGAATTTAAATAAAGCCATTATTATTATTAATATAGTGTAACCGCCCCCAGATGGTGGTAGAAGAGAGATCTCTAAATTCTAAAGGTTGAGTCATGGAACTGGACAAGCTACAAAATTTTCGCATTCTAATCAACTTCTAAATTTTATTCATGAATTAATCTAATTTAAATTACTAAGTTGAAATTTTGACAATAACATAGTACATATCGTTTCATTGCACATTCTATAAAACTGCCTGTAGATTTTGCTAACTAATCGTCTGGAATTGTAACTGTTTACGATGGTAGCGTGAACTTGAAATTCATTTTACTATTACAATCAATAATTGGGGACTCGGGCATTCAATGGTTTTGCATGAGCTACAAAATTTAATGGCACTCATTATCTAAAATTAATAATCCCGTTTTGATTTGAACTTGTCACTACAGTAGTATGCTCTCTCAATAATATTAATCTTCAACACTCAAACTACTTTAACTCTTTGTGTAGTTGAGAAGTTGATATTGTGGTAGTTATTCATATTAAATGAAAAAGACTAAAAAATTGTCAAAAAAACAGATTTTGTAATCCACTAAGATTTTGAAATCCACTAAGAAATCTGTGTTTTTTGACAATTTCTTAGTCTTTTTCATTTAAAACTACTCCAACATAATCTACGGAGAAAATAATACACATTAGCAAATTTGTACAATAAACATACAGTATTTAACAAACACGTTAATTTTGACCCCTCGAGGCCCGAGACTACCTCTGAATTTTCAATGTTATTCCGACTGCGGCTCAATTGGAATTTGGACGTTTCTAATTTGTAGTTAATACAATATGAATATAAGTTCCATGTCAATAGCCCATTCAATATAAAAATCGTATCACAGCTTATCCGTTTCACTGCTGAGTCAGTCCAGATCATAATTAGATTAATTATAACAGAAAAAAAACAACAAGATATCTAATAATTATCAAAACAATACCAAATAATAACATTTATATCACAGTCAAGTCAAACGGAGATTAAACAAGAATCAATCACAGTCAGGCAGGTCAAATCACAGAAACACAGCATAAAACATAAATAATCTATACATCACAGCCTCCAGATAAAAATTCATTTATTGAATAAAATGGGTTTCTTTCAAACCACTGATGCAATTTGATCTTGAACACATTTAATGGAGCATCTCGCAAATCAAGAGGTAGTTTGTTGAAAAATTTTATACCACAAGAAAGCCAGTGGTCCTGAGTCTTTCTAAGTCTGCATCTAGGAACATTAATATCATGACTGGTTCTAACATAAAACCTGTAAAGTGAACCTCTTTCATTATGTTGTAACAGACTTCTCTTGACATTTATTAAAGCTGATAAAATATAAAGACTATGCACAGTTAACAGTTTCAACTCAACAAATAAAGGACGACATGTTTCCATGGGAGGCTTACCTAGCATAGCTCTTATGGCTCGCTTTTGGCACAAGAATATGTCATTTACTGAGGGAGCATGTCCCCATAATTTTAAACCATATTCTATATGACATTGGAACAAGGCCAAGTAAACAGTTCTCAGTTTATCCAATGAAATCGTATTTCTTAATCTTCTTAAAGCATAAATCACTCTAGACAGCTTAGTACAGACATTACTCACATGCACCTGCCAATCCAATTTGGAGTCCAAATAAATGCCAAGAAGCTTCACTTCAGACGCATCATTTCTAATACCACCTCTAAGACCACAGACAATCCTTTGAGTTTTTTCAGCATTCATCAGCAGCCCATTTGCAGCAAACCAATCAGCCGCCATACTGAAAGCTTCAGCCTCAATCTGCTGCAGCATGTGAAGATCTTCATGGCTTGAGACAAGAGTTGTGTCATCTGCGTAGAGTACGGTTCGACTAGGAACATTTGCAGACAGGTCATTTATCATGCACAGGAACAGAAATGGCCCTAAGACAGATCCTTGGGGTACACCAAACTCAACCGCTCTAGTGCTGGATGTTTTGTTGTTGCAGCTTACATACTGTTGTCTCCCTCTAAGATAAGATTCCAGCAGCTTCAGCGATTCATCCTTAATTACATATCTCTTGACTTTGGCTAGCAAGACACAATGACAGTCAAACGCCTTTGTAAGATCACACAGTGTTAACTGGATATTCCTTATTCTCAAAAGATGACAATATACATTTCACAATATCTTCAATAGCCATAGCTGTTGATCTTCCTCTTCGAAATCCATATTGACTATGAGACAACAAGTTATTAGACTCAAAATAGACAGCCAGCTGAAAAAACAAAATGTACTCGAAAAGTTTTGAAAATATAGGAACTATACTGATAGGTCTAAAGTTCTCAACTGAGAATTTATCACCTTTTTGTGTACTGGAATTATTTTTGATATTTTCAGACAATCTGGGTATTGACCTTCATTTATACATTGGTTAAATAATGTTGTAAGTGGTTCAACAATAGAATGAATGTTTTTTTTGAGAAAAAATTGGAGACACCATAAACATCAGTACTTTTGGAATTTGATAATGCAGTCACAGCCCTTATAACGCCATTCTCACTTATATTGCACCATTCAAATTGACACTCAACCTGAACACCAGAGTCTGGAACATCATTAGGATGTAATGCATTTCCAGCTATTGCTGCCACTGAGTCTATAAAAAAGTTATTCAGCTCATTTGGGTCAATATCTACTTTATTACTCTTGTTTGTTCTTGTATCCTGTTTGACAAGTTGCCATACTGTTCTACATTTATTAGAGGAATTAGCAATAAGTCGCCCAAATGAAGATTTTTTAGCCTCAATAATTTTAGACTTATAAATCTTATTAAGGGATACATATGCTTGCTTTGCATGTAGAGAACCAGTTACTCTATAAAGATCGTAATGAAGCAGGACACGTTCCTTTATTGACCTTAGTTCCTCAGTAAACCACTTAATTCTTTTACTTGGAGTTCTCTGTCTATTTTGTAGAGGAAAACACAATTCAATTTTATTCTTAATGTTGTGAGTGAAGAGATGAAATGCTACAGATGACCCAGAACCAGCTACAATAGATGTCCAATCAGTTATAAAAATCTCTCTGTAGAAATAATTGTAGTTATTTTGACTATATTGTCTCACAGCAGCAGCACTTTGATCCTCACATACTTTATCCTTTTTAAGCACTCTAATTTCCATTACAAGTGATTGATGATCAGCAATGCAGAGATCCTTTACATCAACACTGCAGAATGACTGGTTGTAACCCGTAAAAATATAATCAAGACAGGATGTTCCTCTGGTAGGAGAAAGTGAAGATGGATATAAATTGTAAGACCTCAGCAGTGTTAAAAAATATTGTGATTTTGAATCATTCATTCTTAGGTCAATATTGAGATCAGTGGAAATGAAAATTTGAACATTATATCCACTTAGATAGTGAAGGATTTTCTCAATACTATCAAGAAAGATATTAAAACTTCCACTGGGTGACCTGTACACCGACACCAGAATAAAGTTCAAGTCACACATCAAAACAGAACATGCTTGACAGTGTTTTTCAGAGCAGTATTGTTCAATCTGAAGCTCTTTAAACTTGAGTTCATTCTTTATTATTATACAGGAGCCTCCATTTTTAAAAGCAGAACGGCAGAAAAAAGAACCAACTATATAACCTTCAGGTGCATGCATGGCTATTTCATCAGCATGTAACCAATGCTCACACATACAGATAAAGTCAGGGTTTTCAGTTTGACACACTACTTCAACTTTAGTATTCTTATTCCGCAAACACTGCATGTTCATATGAATCAATTTGATCACATCAAAGTTGTTGTCTAATGTAATAGTATCATTGGATACAGAAGACTCTAAGTCAGAGATTTCTGTTCCAGAGTAGGCCTTAAAAAATTATTTGTTACACCAGATTTTGTCCTCGCAGCTCTAAACTTACCCAAAATACATCCCTGGGGCCATAGATTAGGATGCATTAGTTCATTTGCTATTTCAATAGGTACTCCCACTTTGAATGAACTGTATGTGTTGAATTTAGAGTTAATTTTCTCACAGATGTAATTTATTGACTGCTTCAAGTTTTGTAGATGATCAATAAATGCTTCTGTTTTAACTGAAGAATCAAGTCCTGAGAGAAACAGCCAGAACATCTTTTTAGCTATTTTTAAAGTTGCACCATCACTTGTTTCCATAGCTCCATGGATCACTCTCCTTCCCCAAATACCCTTGTCTTCAGCTACAGGATTGGCTTGAGCATTAATATGGGTAACATTGCTGTCAAGGTTAGTATGTGTTCCTTTCTGTGAATTGCTAAATCCTCCGTTTTAGGAACCCTCCTGTTTTATTTTGAAACATTGCATTATTGTGACAGTTTTCCGTTTGTTTGAATTTCGTGCCATTTCAGTCAGCTGCTTGATGTTTACAGAATATGACGTAAGAGAGCGCATCGCCATTATTCGTTCAGTCTGCAGAAGATGAAGTTGAACGTAGAATTATTCAAAGTCGAAGACGTTTTCTGATTTGGGTGTGCATTTATTCGCCAAGTGATTCATGTGATTATAAAACTTATAGACAATGATTTACTTGTCTGTGATATTCTAGTTTTGAGTTTGTTAAACGTTTTGTTGATAATGATCAAATATCTATTCAATGATAGCGTATCACTGTCCGGTTTATTGTGTGTAAATAATAATTCATTTATAACCTGCTTCAACTATGCTTGAAAGTCTTGTTGCCTGGGTTCTAAACAATTACCTAGGAAAATACGTAGAAAACCTAAATACCGACCAATTGAGCATAGCTCTGTTACAAGGTAAGTTAAATGAAACATTATAAGGCAAGGAAACAATTGTTTAATTTTATGATGAAAGTCATTGTACTTGAAATGTCATAGTTCATATTGTTTTTATACTGTTTACTATAATTTTTGCTCAGTTTCAATTGCTTACAGTATTTACACATAACATTCCTCAGTTAACATTCCTGATTTGAAGCAATTTTATCCAATCGAAACATTCAAAATTTGTAGCAACTCAAGTAGGGTTTGTTTTAGGTTATGTCCAACTGCCCTACTTGTTTCTAACCAACAAATTTATTTCTCAACCATCGTTAAGTCATCAACGTTTTTAAATGATTGCGTGCAAAGCTCTTCAAATAATTATTGTTCATTGTCCTTGACTTGAATTGACTTCTAGTTAACAAGAATTGGAGGCAAAAATGCTGTTTGGAATTTTAGATAATATTGTATTTTAGTTCACATGCTAATCCAAAAGCAAGTTGGTTACTTTTGGAATATTACAAAGAGTATAATAATTCAGTTTATTAAAAACAAATGGCTAATTCCACTTTATTTTTATATGAATTGAATAAAAAAAATTGAGGCTAGCAATACATTTTTGAAACCTAATTAAGAAGAAATATTTTGTTGTTGGTTATCCATCTTGTTCTCACTATTATTATTACTATTGTATTTCATAAAACTTTAAAGTGAAAAAACACTCACGTTCTTTGATGTGGCGACGTCAAACTCATTTAATGAAGTTTGTCAAACTCATTTAAATCTTCCTCCATTAACCGCCAAATGTGCCCTCCAGCCCCACTCTGTCAAAATTTCACCCTCAAAACCTCAAATACTTCAGTTTCTGTTTGGCTTGAAAATGTGCAATACCAGCACGAAACGGACGTCGCCACATCAAAGAGTGTTTTTTCACTTTGAAGTTTTATGAAATACGATAGAAATATTTTGGTAGTATATCAGAGTTCTATAGTAACCTATTACTTAGTCTAAAACAATTTTGGCAACGGTCCGGAGTTGGAAAAAGATAGAACTAGATCTATCTGCTTTGTCTAATGGCAGACAGGTTCAGCAATCCACTGTTATTCAGATGCTAAATTTAATCTGAAACTATACGATATTGTGATTGATAACTCAAATTTATAATAACTTTTTGCCCTCCTTTTAAGTCCTTTCAAGATTTAAATTTTATAGGTAACACAATGTTTTTTTTCACTTTGCAATAAAAGGGTAAAGTTTACCTCTAAATTCAAACTGATTATTAAAATTATGAAAAAACCACAAGATTTGGAGAAAGCAAATTGTTCTCTTAAATTATCAATAATTTTTGCGTTGCATCTCAGTATAACAGATTTTCTTCCCTACAATTGAAACTATTTTAGGTGCTGTTGAGCTAGAAAATCTACCACTGCGAAAAGATGCATTGCGACAGATTGGGATGCCGGTGCAGGTCCGTTCGGGTCTCATCGGCAAAGTTCGGCTCCAGATTCCTGTCAGTCAGATACGAAGCGCGCCATGGGAGATATCCATCGAACAACTATATGTTGTCATTGGACCAGTACATCTATCTCAGGTTAGTTTCTAGTAATATTACTATTACTATACTAGTATTACTATAAAGTAATAATAATAATAAAATCGCATCCTAGAGATTTTTATGTTCTTTCGTATTTAGAAATTACTGTGGGAATAATATTTTCACTGTATCGGACACACGCTCACTGATACTGATATGTGGGAATCCCGGGCCATCCAACTAGCTGTACCAGTGATAATTATCAATTCTCATAAATTGAGACTCAGTGTTCTTGTCTCTTTTTCATGTAAAACTTTATTCTCTATGTTTGACATTTTCAGTGGGATGAAGAGGCTGAGGAGAACGCGGCTCAAGACTATAAACTGAGTCTATTGGACGCCATTGAAGCAAGATGGCGGGCTGAAACAGAGTCAGGTCAAGCTCCCAGCTACTATGCTTCAAGCTACTCCTCATGGCTTAGCTATGGCACCACGCTAGTCACAAATATTGTCGAAAATTTACAGGTAAGCCCAAATTCTGCTTTTTATACTCATTGTAGGGTTAAGTGTAAGAGAGGGCCGGCTGCGCCCTAACTTCGCTCTCCTAGGTTTTTAAAAAAGACAGCGAATCAATTTCTACTCCAGAATTTTTGAATTTTTAAAATTTCTGCTATGTGTATTAATTTTTCTACCATTAAATTAACATTCATTTTCAAAACAATTAAGAAGTAGAAAAAGGTACGGTGAACGTAATTGTAAGATCCATCGGCTTAATTGTAAGATCCCAATGTGAAAGCGCAGGAGAGCTGCGGAATATGAAATATGATCTTCAGGAGCCAGGATTCTGCCGTTTGAAACTTGCCTAATTCTGCTTTTTATATCAATTTTTACTCCTGTAGAAGTTTTGAAATTTAATAATGTCTGTGTTGTGGTACTGTATCCATTCTGTTCCACTATTAAATTTACTTTTGAAGTAGAAAAAGCACTTAGTTTTAGTAGTTATGATCGTTTTGACCTGGTCTAAGTCTTCTTAGACTGAAGTTAGTCTCCATAATGAAATGAAAACAAAATACGTGTTCATTTTCTACTTGTTATTAATGTGGACGACGGCAGATAATACATACATGATTCCTCCTTCTCCATTCCTCTCTGTCTTGTGCACTCCACTTCAGAATGAAGTATTTTCCCTCCTTCCTGACATCATCCATCATCTTCACCCTCCATTGCCATCACAAGGAGGCCGCCATGCCTCAGCAAGTGTCTCAGTTTCCGTCTCCTATAACATCTCAAGTATAAATAAAAATATAAATCTCAGTACCCTTTTAAATTATTATCGGACATTAATGTCTGAAACATTTTGTGACAAAATAATTTAAAGGGTACTGAGATTTATATTTTTATCTATATTAAAAGTAGCCCTAAAGATAAAAGACATCTCAAGTAATTTGAACTATTCTATTAAAAGCATTGAAACATTTTTTGGTGTTGAATCGAAATGAATTCAAGTGGTTGATTTGGCAGTTGAAAATCAAAGTAGCTCTAAAGAAAAAAGACATCTCAAGTAATTTGAGCTATTCTATTAAAAGCATTGAAACATTTTTTGGTGTTGAATCGAAATGAATTCAAGTGGAAGATTTGGCAGTTGAAAATAGACATCTCAAGTAATTTGAACTATTCTATTAAAAGCATTGAAACATTTTGTGGTATTGAATTTAAATGAATTCAAGTGGTTGATTTGGCAGTTGAAAATCAATGTAGCCCTAAAGAAAAAATACATCTCAAGTAATTTGAACTATTCTATTAAAAGAATTGAAACATTTTGTGGTATTGAATCGAAATGAATTCAAGTGGTTGATTTGGCAGTTGTAAATCAAATTAGCCCTAAAGAAAAAATTCATTTCAAGTAATTTGAACTATTCTATTAAAAGCATTGAAACATTTTTTGGTGTTGAATCGAAATGAATTCAAGTGGTTTGTTTTGGCAGTTGAAAATCAAAGACGTGCACATCAGATACGAGGACGACCAGACCATAGAGGGATCGGTGTTCGCGGCCGGACTCCGGATCGAGTCACTGACAGCGCAGAGCTGCGATGAATCGTTCACGCCGAAATTCATCTGCTGGGAAAGCAGTGGTCACTCGTTCAAAGTGGTGCAGCTGACCAACTTGGCCGTCTACTGGGACAGCTGTTGTCGGATGGAGGAAGGCGCTAAGATGTGGGGTGACATGACCATGCAGGAGCTAATGGTGAGCTCCAATTTTTAATTTATTCTTTCGTCTTCATCCTACTTGAACTGTTGATATTAATTACAAATATCAGGGCACCGAGCTTCGCTCGTTATTCATTTATAAACTATTGATAAACAGAACACAATTCTTTAAAATGATTGGGGAAGGAATAACAGGCACAGCCCAAAACTGTTTCTTCCCCGAATTTTGATTTATACACTATAAATATTCCAGAAAGTAGGTTATGTTCCATACACTTGAATTCAGGTTCAATTTTCAGTCCAAACATTTAAAAACAAAAAAGTTCTAATTTAGATTATTTACAAACCAAATTGAATAACAAAATAACACTCACTAATCACTTGAAACTGTAAAATAATGATTATCTTTGAATATTATGATATACCATCTCATGTCAACAAATCAGATTATTTTGATCGAGAATATTCAAATTTCTAGATTTCTCGCGAGATACGGTAAACTAATCGATTACACAGCTGATCTCCCACACAGGCATCTTCTGTTATCGATAAACGACGAAATTATCATCTGTTTTTCCAAGGATGAATTATCCTTTTCATGACCTTCAGCGAGTTTTCCCAAGGATGAGGCCTAGTGCAATCGAATTTTTATATCATAAACCTACTATGTTCCAAATTTCGTGTAAATCGTTAGAGCCGTTTCCGAGATCCGTTGAACATAAATAACCAGATATAAAAATAACCACATATAAAAATATAAACAGATATTAGCTTACACTTGTTGTTAGCTTACACTTTCACAACACAACTCATGATTTTGTTGCTTGTTGGACGCGTTTCGTGGCACTGAACCACATCCTCAGCGTACAAGGTATCTAGCTACTCCTTGTACGCTGAGGATATGGCTCAGTGCAACGAAACGCGTCCGACAAGCAACAAACTCGTGAGTTCTGTTGTAAAAGTGTAAGCTAACAACATTAACAATTTGATTCAATTTTTATTTTCTCTCAATTCGAATCACCTAATAGTAAGAGCGCATTTTAATCGATGGAAATAATTTATTCCCCACTTCAATTATCCAATACAATAATTATTGAGTATCTATGTTGGTATTTAGGTACATTGAAAATCAGACATTAATATGTCAAATCGTTTCCAAGATATTCAAAATTTGATTATATCAATAACTCAAGCCTGATTTTGGTCCTGGATATGTATTCTTTAGCTCTTTATACATCATCAGTTTATCGAATAATAATTTTACTGATTCTGAAAAAAAATCTTTTGTCTATCATTAGGCCTATAATTTTATTTTCTCTTAACTTAAATTGCCTCCTTCTTGGTCTCAAGTTATATTACTCTCTTGGAAATGGGCAGTATTAAGTCATGAACCTAGAAATGGAAAGACGAAAATAAATTTGTTATGGTTTCATTTTGTATTAATTTATCCATTAGATAAAGAAAAAATACGATGTGCTATTTACAAAAAAGAAACCCCAGTAAATAACCAAATTTGAATAAACATGATAAATTTTTTGTAAATTTTACTAAACATGTAGGTAGAATCATTGAACATTACAAAGTGATTGAACTCTCCATAAATGCTGTCTCCTGCCTAACCTTTTCGTTCATTTATAATGCCAAATCAATTCCACAAGAAGTGAAATTTTCTCTATTCTCTGATGTGAGTAAATAGGAATAGTAGAGAAGCTTTTGGGGAAAAAGTGAGGAATAATGCAAAATTGAAGGCTGTCATTATTGAAAATTTGAACTATGTGAACAAATATTTCAGATTATCTTTTGAAACTTGTACCCATCTATATTGTTTGTCTGGTGAATCATGATTCACTCAAACATATGAAATACAATTTTGCATAGAGTTATAGATTACAATGTTATCTGAACAAAATTGGAACGCTCTGAACAAACAATAGCAAAGTATTTGACTTGGAACAGAGTAACTCTTTGTTACTGAACCGATTTTTGCTATTCGTTTCTCTGCTAGATTATTTACTCAGACAAAATAAAAATAGCTATCTCTGTACTGTCGGGTGTTCGACGTTTTAAAAGTATCGGTCTCAATAATAATAATAATAATAATAATAATATAATAATAATAATAATAATAATAATAATAATAATAATAATGATATTGGTGTTTCGATAAATGAAATACAAGAATACTTATTTCAATTGGAAATTCGATATATATTCATTTGTTTCTTATTACCAAATTGTTAACTATCTCGATGATAATTAATTTGAATACAATAGGGAAGTCAGAGTAAAAACTAATTTGCAAGTAAAAAATTCAATGTAAAAATAGTAAGAATACTAATCTATATAAAAGATTAGGAAGGATATAAATTATTGATAACTCACTATTTTGAAAATTATAAGATGTGAATAAAAGATGAAATTTCATCTTCCTACTACTACGTTGATTTGGATTATTATTATTATTATTCTTATTATTCTTTCACTTCTACTTTATTATCCATTACACAGTGATCTTCTTTGAAACGACCTTTTTACTCAGCAAGTAAAAATTTAAATGATTTTATTTAGGTAACAGAAATAAATTAATAATATATATTAGGGAAAATCCAACATATTGGTGTTGCTACTTAGTCTTGAAATCCAGAAATTCATTAATAAGATCCAGATATTTTTTAAAAATCGAATCAGTTGATCAAGTATTAATAATAAGTATTACTCTATCCATTCAACTTATTACAATCATTTTTCTATCTAGTAATCAACTTGTTCATAGTTGTTATTCAAATAATGATTCTAGGTGGCAATACACGGTCAGAAGGCACATAACAGAGACAAACATTAGTTTATTATATTCTATTCCATTGTGTTGTACTGTATTCTCTACTGATAATCTGATGCCTATCTCTCTCTCTCTCTTTTTCTGGTCGTATGTCGATGGTAAGGATATTATTATTTTATATTCTTCTCAGAGAGTCGACATATTTGTTGAATCACCGCCGATTTATGCAATTACCTTACAGTATAATATTATCGATATTCAAATTTAATTCAATCTTCATTCTGATTGATAAATTTGTTATACTTTAAGTCGAATTCGTTGAATAATTAGCCTGTCATTTATTGTAAATTAGTGTATATAGGTATAATATATTGGCCAGAATATATTGTAACTTACATGAGTAGAGAACTCTAATCACAATGTTGAGGATTCCCTGAACTGAATCTACTCTATAATAATGATGTGTGCAACGATCATCAGTATCCAATTTTTCTTTTTGCTGGTGATGCTATTTTTTCAGATAACATAAATATATATTTTTATGAGTTTTTATGAGTTTTTATAATTTTATTCTTCAGTTTATATATATTTTTATTTTATTCAAAGATTATCAATGTGATTTATCATTATGTGATGTGTCCTCAGATACTGTTTTGGTGAGATGTTGTGATATTAATCCATAATGAAACACTAGAATATTGTCTAAAAATCTCACGAATTTATTGTAAAATTACTTAAATGCTTCAACGCACGTAAAATGACACCATAGGTGTTGAAATATGTATGTAATCTATATTATAATAAAGCAAAGAACTGGCTTATACACGTACGGGATAGGAAATTCACGAATGATGCATCATCAAGTCTGAATAACTGGACTGATTAACCTGAACTTTTGCATACAGATCATTTATTTACCGAGGATGGTTATTGGCCTATTTTAAATTATTCAAGATTCCAGTATGTCAAGTTTTCAGTTACTCAAGTTTCTAGTTAGACCCTTGCGGTGCACGGGTTACCAACTAGTTTCACAATAAGTTCGTGATATTTTAGACAACATTCTAGTGTTTCATTATGTGATGTATTTTACTACTTCAAATTCAAATTTCACTGTTTAGCTTATGTAATAGTTTAGTTTAATTTTCGTCATATAACACTTCAGAATCAAGCAAAGCTTGGTAGTATATATGACACGGCAAAAGTATTGAGTACAGTACTCAAAGAAAAGTAATTATAAAAGAGAGAGAAAAGAAGAGAATCAGAACATACAAAGAAGTTGAAAAAAATATGCTTGCAAAAAAAATTACTACACGCGCCAACAGTTGAAGCTTTCCTCTAAACTGTACGGAGATGCATCGATCAATTTAGCTTTTATTGCATTCTTAAACCTCTCAATACATTTTATTTCAATAGGAAGAGAGTTATAAGCTCTTAATCCGCTATAATGTGGCTTTTTCTCTAAGCTTGCTGTTCTGTGTTGCGGGTACTGAAGATGAACTATCTGGTTTCTAGTATTGTAACTATGATGGATATAACTCTCTCTCAATATCTTATCGTTTTTCCTTTGTCATAGTTGCAATTTTGAGGAAGTATAATGCAGGAATTGATAGAATTCTAAGTCTTCTGAAAGAGTTTTTACAAGATCCATAAGGTTTCAAGTTGTCGACAATTCTGAGGGCTTGTTTTTGCTTTTTAAAGACAGAGAAGCAGACACTTGAGAGTTTATTCAGAATGTGATCCACTTGAGACAGTTTCTGATTCTGACTCCCAAGAAGCAAACTTCATCCTGAACAATCTTATCAATCTTTTTCTTAATAATCGTGTTTTATGGCAAATAAATGAATTTTAATTCTAATGTTTACTTTGAAGATTTATGATGTTTGTTTGAATTTGTAAGGTGGCGATGGGAGGTGAGAACAGAGACAAACACGAGTTGCTGTTGACGCCGGTGAGTGGTGCGGCGCACATCAAGCGCAACCGCGCCGAGCATGCGCTGCGTTCGCGCAACCAGCCGCGCATCATCTGCGACCTTCTGCTCGAGGATGTCCCCATCACACTCTCTGACGTCAGTCCTTACATCATTTTAATCATAAATTATGTAGTTGCTATTGAATGATATCACAGTTTATCTATAGTGAGATTCATGTTATTAAGTCAGCATCTAATTAACAATAATTTGTTATCCTTGTCCGTCATTAGACAAAGCAGATATCAATCAATTTTCCATTGTCAAGAAACATAAGAATGTTACAAACAACGTCATTTTCTACAATAGCCTTACACAAAGACTGACAATACAATTAGTAACAGTAAAAATAATACAATATTATAATAGCAGACACCAACACCATCAACAATATATCACAGTAAGATTTGGACTCAGACAAAAAACTTACAGATACAGGCACCTTTACATGCATATTTACTTTTTTCTTTTTTTTCAATTTCAATTTATTAAAAACACACAAAACAAGACAAAACAAAATTACAAAGATTTACGAAACAAATAAAACACAATAAAATGTTACAAATATAAAAAAACAATGGGCTGTTTGGGTGTGTTGGAGAAGAGAAAAAAAAGAGAGGAAGGTACCTAGCCAACTATGGTTTCCCATGTAATAGGCAGGCAAAGAAGAGAAGAGAAGTAATGAGGAAAAAAAGGAAGGGAGAAATGGGGGGAAGGAAGAAAACAGAGGAATAGGTACTCAAAATAAAGGTAAGCGAGTACACTGAAAAATGAAAAAACTAATGAAAAAACAATGCTGGAGCCATAGGCCTATATCTAAATGGAAGAAGAAATTACTGTATGTCCAGTTTTTTATATCCAGTTTAATTTTTCCGCTGATCTTATTGTCCATGAGAAAGTGATTTGGAATGAGGTTTATTATTTTAGTACTTATGTAAATTAATTGCCTCCTTATACATTCAATATTAGTGTTATAGGTTACATATTTGTTAGCAGTGGCCCTTAGATTATAATAATTAAGAGTAGAGTTTATTGTGAGAGGAAAATCGGATCTATATTTTATTAAGTACTCAATTACAGTTTTTATGTATAATTGACGTATAGTCATGACCTCAAAATCACTAAAAACCATATCCGTTGGATAGAGCCTGGGTTTGCTTAATATAGTTTTAATAACCATTTTTAATTTCCTTGCCCTATTACCATAGGTAAGGAAAGTATTGCTTTCCAAAAAAAATTAAGGTACCCCAATTTCCAAATTTCTATCCGTTTCAAGATCCCCTGAGTCCAAAAAAGTGGTTTTTGGGTATTGGTCTGTATGTGTGTGTGTGTGTGTGTGTGTGTGTGTGTGTGTGTGTGTGTATATATGAGTGTATGTGCGTCTATGTACGCGATGTCTCATCTCCCAATTAACGGAATGACTTGAAAATTGGAACATAAGGTCCTTACACTATAAGGATCCGACACGAACAATTTCGATCTAATGCAATTCAAGGTGGCGGATAAAATGATGAAAATGTTGTCAAAAACAGGGTTTTTCGCGATTTTCTCGAAAACGGCTCCAAAGATTTTGATCAAATTTATACATAAAATAGTCATTGATGAGCTCTATCAACTGCCACAAGTCCCATATCTGTAAAAATTCCAGGAGCTCCGCCCCATCTATGCAAAGTTTGATTTTAGATTCCCAATTATCAGGTTTCAGATACAATTTAAACAAAAAATTCCAAGTGGATATGATTGAGCATTAAAATCTCTTCAATTAATGTTCAATAACATTTTCACCTAAAATTTAAAATAAGCTCGAAATTCGAAAAAAATTATTATTTCAATTGCAAACTGTTGGCAACTGTTGATTCTATTAAATCATTCACTATGAAGAGATAGCAAACTTCGTGTGTCTCCAGCGTTATTTTACTGTCACCAACTGGCTTAGATCTTTGAATAATAGACTTGAGATGCGCGTGAGCACTATCGTCAGGTGATAAATTATCATAACGGCAAGGAAAGTTGTGTGAGTGCGCCACACCAGATTTTTGTCATTGTAATATTATGTTTTTGGGACAAATAAAGATTATTTCTATAGTATGAAATATTATCAGAATATCCAGATCAGTACCAAATAGTAAATCCAATACAGTAATAATAATGGTGATAGAATTGAAGAAATATTCACAGTTCAATGTTCATCTGTTGATTTCATTGGCAGAAACAATACGGGCAGATGGTGGGCTGCATGAAAGGTCTGGATCGGATTGAGCGTAACCGACGCTACCGCAAGCTGAGGCCAGCCGCGTCGGTGACCGACGCCCCGCGCCAATGGTGGCACTACGCGGTCGCTTGTCTGCTGTGCGACTCGGGCGCAGGCGCCGTGCGCATGGAGCGTGCAGGTGCCGCGCGTCTGGAAGGCATGCTGCAGCGCGCACGCGACAACGTGCAGTATGTGCGCATCTACGGTCAGCTGTTGGCTGCCGGTGACGTCACTGCGCTTGCGCCCGCCGACAAAGCGATCAAGGACGCTGTCGAGTGGGAGAGGGGATTCGATGAGTTGAGAGTGTTGAGGGAGGTTGGTACCACTGATCGTTCTATTCAAATTAGGGCCGTTTGCACAGTGACAGTTTAAACTAAATTTCATTTTAACTAGATTGAATCCGTATCAAGTCTCGTTTGTTAAAATTTGTTTCATTTTGAGTTTAAGCCACCAGCTGACTAAATTCAGTTTAAGCTTTGACTGTGCAAACGGCCCTAAATGTTCTAATTGTCGTTGACAAATACATGTATTGACAAAGTATTCTGTATTTTGTTCCTGACAAATAAATAAATTCATTCAAAAGTAATAAAAACGGAACATAGATCTTAGTCTATAGCAGCGATTACTGAGGTAAACAAACAATAAAATGGAGAATTGAACTTCCAATCAATCAATAACTTTTTTCAATACAAACACACAGTAAAAATCTAAATACAAAATCAATTAAGTCAAAAACAAATATCTAATACTTACTATTGTACTTATGATAATAATATGTAACTGAAATAAAATTTTGTCTTGAATATCTTTTTATTGTAGTAGTGAACACTTGAGAAACCGTTTGTGTAAAATAAGATGGTAGTAATAAAATAGTTTGAATGTTAGAAATAGAATGTTGCCAAATTTCAATTTTTTGTGATTTACAGATCGCAATGACTCGTATCCGGCCTCCCAGTACCGCTAAGCCTTCACCGCCCCCAGATGGAGGCGTCAAACCGCCCCCGGAGGCAGAAACCGCCAACAACCAACAGCAACAGGGGCGGAGCGTGCTAGTCAGCTGGTTCCCACAGTGGTGGGGATGGCAAGCCACGCCTACCGCCGAAAGTGGGTGTGGTCAGGAGAGTGGGCAGAGCTTAGAGAGTGGGCGTGGTCAGGAAGATACTAGAGAGAGTACACCGGCTTTGGCTAAAGGCAGTACAGTGCTTGAGGAGGAGATACTCGATGCACTAGCTGATTCCGTTGAGAACAATACAATCCTAAGACGTGATACTGTTTTCGGACAGTTCAACTTCTCACTGAAGAAAGGATCCGTTCATCTTTGTCAGGTGGTGGCGGACGCTACTAATAATGTAAACAGGTAATTCAATTCAATTTTATTCAGTAGCCTTGTAATGTGTTTGAAGTGTTTCAGCATTAATCAGATGGTTTTGGATTTAACTACAAACAAGAGCAGTTAATTTAATTCAGCAACTTGCATTGTAATTTTTGAAAACCAAAAATAAAATGAAATAATTTTGTATTTATAAAAAAACATACAATCAAATTGAAATATATACAATAATTGTAGAATAATACTTCTCACCTAGAAACTAGTATCATAGAGAAACAATAGCATAAGTAGATATATCATGCCGTGCTACCATTTTCTCCTAAATCGGTTGGATAGCAAATTTTCACCTATTAACCTAAGGAAGGTTATCGGCTCCAACGTAATAGATTCTTGGTAAACTATGAATGGATCTATCGCCTATGAATGAGAAATCCAGTTTTCAGAGCAAATGAACTTATAATCTTCAGAAGAATTTTGGCAATATACTACACAAATACACAAAGAACAATATCTTACACGTTTAAGCATCTAAAGTCACTACAAGCTAAATACTTATCAAGTCTATATAGTTGAAAAACAATGGCTATAGGCTTGTATACACAAGAAACAAATTATAGACAAAATAGAACACTATAAACTGTTCAAAACTCAATTTAAAACATTAATAATTCACTTAAACAGAAAAATATTCAGAGAGCACAAAATTACAACACACGCAGCCAGCCATATTTTTAGAGAGAAGGCGGAAGCCTAGCTACAAGGAACAGAGCAAAGCTTTGTAGACACCTCAAACCAGTGTCGACGTTACGGACACGTCACCAAAAAATTATAAATTACAAGTTTAGAATTCACATTTTATATTTGTTCTCAATAAAACTTTATTTTGAAACTGTTATTTTAAATTTTATATATCATCTCTATATTATCTGTTAATTTTGTTAACTCTGTTTACAGAGTTTGTTTTTTCAGTGATACCATTGAACATGCAACACAATCATTTACGATAAATTCTCAGTCAAAAAGTTGTCCGTATATCGATGACTCTGATATTTACTATAAAGTTTTATAGATCTCGAATTGAAGATTCCAATCGAGAAAAAATGTAATATTACAATCATGGAACTTTTCATGTTGGAACTTTTACTGTTATCTCAAGCCGATAGTTCATGTAATTCTTTCCCGTGAAGCTGTGTGACACTGCTAGTATGCTCAGTCGTAATCAGACCTCCGTAGAGTGCAGATCGTAGCGAATAATTAGTGTAGAGTAGTATTCGTAGTGGAAGTGGAACAAGTTGTGTCAACACCAACAACAAGCAGTCTACTCAGCAGTTTTTCACAGTGAAAACTACTCATCGTTTTTATGAGTGAAAAGTGTGTCACCAAATTTTCGTTTGAACATTGCTGTCTTTAAAGAGTAGGTTCTGTTTCTTTAAAAAAACAATTATCAAACTATCAGTAAATTATGGTGTTTTGGATCTATCAGCCTTAAGATGATCCATTCGCCAATAAATACGCCAACAAAACTACCACCATCCGCGCAGCTCGAATATGAAGAAGAGGAGGAAAAGGATGAAATTAATATGCCTCCTGAATTGCCACCGAAAAGTAAAAATGATAGCGGAATACGTTTCGAGGTACGGTCACTTAAAAATATACAAGAGAAATTTCTAAAATGCGGGAGTGAAATTATCGTGAAAAAAAGTTTTCAGAGAGGACTATGATTCATTTTTAAATGTGTGCAATGAACTTAACATCAGTATAGAAAGAATAGACGTTAAGCAAAATATACAAGAAAACAACGCGGAAATGTTTAGAAAAATTCACACTCTGGAGTAGAGTGTGAATAAACTAGCAAATGAAGTCGCAAAAAGCTACAACAAGCGATCTCATTTGCTGAGGCCGTGCAACTGCCAAAGAAGCGGACCGCACCTTCTACATCGAGTGCCGCCCCCACTGCCGCAGCCAAGGAGTCTCCGCCCCGGACCAAGAAGCTGTCGCCCAAGGAGAATGTGATCATCCTGAAGCCAGCAAAAGTAAATGGAACGGAAAAGGAACAACGCGGAAAAATTCGAGAAACAATGAAGAAGAAAATCACCCGCGAACAAAAACACCCGGACCACTTCCTCATAGACTCTAAGATTAGTAGAAAAACTAAACTAGAAATAAAAACCTGGACATACAGTAACTTTTTCTTCCATATCGACGTATGAATCTCGAGATTACAGCTCAAACTACTGTTTGCAAGGCCAACTTTTCAGATACATTTGTTAAAAGTGAACTCGCTTACAAATTTTGCACATTTTTTTTCTCTTTTTTCCTACTATCTTTTCCAATACTTTACTTTTTCTTCTCTTCACCCCTTCTTTCCTTACTTTTACACCCTCTACCTGCCTATTACATGGGAAACCATAGTTGGCTAGGTATTTTTCCGCCTTTCTTTTTTTTCAGCACACACCGCCATGAAGCCTGTTTTTGGATTCCATTTCATTGGAATTTTATTTTTGATTATAATTTTTTCTTGTGTTTTGATTTCTTTTATTTACATTGTATTGTAAAATTTTATAAAGTTTAAATTAAATTTTTAAAGTTTAAAGTTAAATTTTATAAAATTTACAAAGATTTTTACAAACCTCAAGATGGAGGTTTGAGAAGATAGAAAGCATGTTACTGTTTGATTAATGACAAATTGACATATCCTTATACCCCTTTTACAGGTGGTCAGTAAAATTAAAAAAAAATTGTTTTGATTGGAATAAAAATTGATTGATTGATGTGTGTAAGGAGGAATTTGTTTAAAGATGTATTGGAAGCTATGTCAAATTCATTATAACAATCGAATGAAAATCCAATCAATATTGCCTTCAATCACTGAAGATTTATGCAATTGCAAATGTTGACAACAGAGAGATTTGTTATAAAATTTTAATTCCATAGATTAATATTTGTCAATATTTCCAGTCAGAATTTGATAGTTTCATTAGTGTAGGTCTTGATTCTGATTTGAGTAATTTGATGTAATCTGATTTGATTGATGTAATCCAGTACCTAATATAACCCTTTAAAAAACGTGGAATACATTAATAACAATAGTTTATCAGGGTTGAATCAATTTTAATTGACGTACGTGCTAACCTACTAAAAAATCATCTGTGAATAATATTTATTTTTAGAATAAAAAATTCTGGTTGACTGTGATTAAAATCTAGTGTCTAATCAGCTGTTGACTGAATAAAATTTAGTAATTTTTTTGTAAATAATCAATTTCAGGCAGAATTTAAAGTATCAGCTGAACAACTATTTGAAAAATATTTGGCTTTGGCTCAGTCTGGCTTTAAAGATGACGTTATGTAGAATTTGTTTACTTAAAATGTTTCCATTGTAAAAAATACTCCAGATTTACTAGTTCATATTCTAAAATATTCTGCAACAATGGATTTAAATAATATTGTTTTGCTGGTGCCACGCGAGATTTTGGAGAACATATTTTCCTATCTGGCAATGAAGGACCTGATAGCGTGCAGTGAGGTATGTTCTCTCTGGTACCATGTGACTAATAGCAATAAGCTATGGAAACCATTTGTGATTAAAAAGTTTGAAAATGGGTGGATTCCGGACTTGAAAACACAAGAAGAAAATTCGGGTTTGCTTACCAAACCGTTAAATGCAAACAAATCCTTTCTCTATAAAGATGTTTTCAGGCAATATGCTTCACTGAAATACAACTGGGCCAATGGTATTGTTGATAAGTATGTCTTGAAGCCAAAGCAGTACGGTCTTGAAAATATGAATTACATAGATGTTATTTACCCGTCGAGACTCCCTTATGATTGTGTTTTCTACCCAATTTTCGGAGAGAACAAGAATGAGGAACGGGTTTTTCTATTGATAAATGTTGATGAAGAACACAAAATAGCCTGCATTCTATCAGTGTTTGATAGAAAGGATTTTGTAAGTCAAGTTTGCATTATGAGGAACCATGTGTTGTGGTTAACCAAGAATAAAATACAATATGTTTGTATTGAGAATGACAAAACCTGGAATTCTTCAGAGTGCTGCGAAGTTCAAACGTTGAAGGCAATCAACCGTGATTTATTTGCTCGTGAATCAAGAGCACATGATTATTTGACAATTGACGATGACTACTTGGTTGCCTCAATCGGTCAATCCTCATACGTTTGGTGTAAGAGATCGCTTGATTTGAAATTCGCTTATGTTTTTGAAAAATTTCATCACAACTGTCAAAGATCTTGCTGTGTTCTTCGAAAGTATTTAACTTGTTTCAAAGATGGATGTATGATTATAATCTACAAACATCCAAGTGGACATGATATTGTTATAAACACCTTCAAAGTTCTAGTTGATAATGTTGAAGGACAGCTTCAATCTAGACGTGTTCTTAATTTTAATGGTAGTATTACAAATATAGACTGCGGTGGAGGGTTGATAGTAATTCGTCAAATACGTTTAAATGGCGCTTGTCATTATAAAGTACTCAAACAAGCCAGTTTAAAACTTAGAGTTGACTTCAGAGATCAAAATCAATGGTATAATGTTGACGTTGTCGGATTTATGCGAATGATTTTAAAAATGGTAAAAACATCTAATATAAGTCGGTGCAGATTTATTATGCAAACAAGTTATTTGGTGGTCCTTATCCTCCTGTAAACTCTAAATTTGTCGTTTTTCTTTTTGAACATCTTGTTGTAATTGGCACTAATAGATCAGTAGAAGTGTGGGATTTATGGAACAAAAATGTTTTATGTGAAAGGCTGATGATTTTGAATGATTTACCCAGAATTTCTCATAGGGAAGTATGTCCTACAAATAAGTGGTTTATAATCAGAAGTCCAACATATATCAGACTTTGTATAAGCAAATACGGTTAGATTACCAAACTATTCCAAATATTCTATACTATTTATTCTGATAAGTAAAAAATGAGTATCCCAGCAAGTGGTGAAAAGATAAATGCTTCATCAAAAGGACACAAACTAGAGTTAATTTTATTATAGTTCTTGTTACAAAACGTTTGTCTAGAAAAAATTCTAATTTGGATTGATTCACACAAATATATTTTAAGATGTGTAACTTACTGCAACATGTATGTACTCAATTTTATTCAGAAAAATTATATTACTGATGAATAAACTGTTTCATTTACACTTGTGACTTTGTTGATATATTTTAAGTGACCATTTATAAATAACTTGAGAATATTTCATAAATAACTAAACCAAGCCTATGCTTGCGTTTTGTCGACACATTGGGCATCATAGACTAGTAGTTCTGTAAACAGTAGACCTCGCGCAGTTATAAACCAAAGCCTTCTTCTTATACTGTCCATCAGAGTAAATCCTGTCTGAATGTCGTCTCAGCAGGATATCGGTGTGAAAACGATAATGGTTGTTGGGGTTGGTGTATCAGAAATGCTAACATCAAAAGTTAATCTTCTACAAGACTGGAATCAGATCAGCCCGAGTTGAAAGCAGAGAAAGGTCGAGAGACAATACTTTTTTAGTTATTAATTGCATGCGCTATTACATGGAATCAATGTTGCATTTAATAGTGCATAAAACTTGCATGCGATGAGACATGCAATTAATAGTCCACACAACACCTGATTTTGCACGAAGTTAAATTGAGATATCAATCGCATGCAATGACACATGCAATTAATAATCCACTCGACAGCTGACTTATGATATAAATAATTCTATAGTCTGATTTTTACGGTAATATTGGTGTTAGACGGAGACTCTTTTTACTTTTGTATTATACTTAAAATGCAAAATTTCAAAAACCTTATGTACACGTCGACGCGAAATTCAAAAAGGAACATACCTGACAAATTTTATGAAACTCTATTGTCGCTTTTTGCTGTAAATGCGGAACATAAATATAAACATAAAAACATATTAACATAAAGATAAATGCAAAAACTTCGACTTGAATCTAAAGGTGCGTACTGATATACGCGCCGCGAACATGAGCATTTCACTTTTAATGAGTTGACTATATCTGTATTTTTACAGAAACGGTAAAATAAAGATATAAAAAGCTTGGCATCAGCTGATTAAAAGTGAATTGCTCATTTTCGCGGCGCGTAAATCTGTACGCACCTTTAGACCTTGCTTCGCTCGGTTAATTAGATGGGTGATACTCACACGACTTCAGGCTTGTGCGTGAGCTATTGGATGAATGAGAGATGAGTAGACCTACAGCTTAAGGTGGTTTTCGAACTACAGGGGAGAGATTTTCAACTTGAATTTGAACTGGAGTATCATAACTCACCTAAGATCGGAATCAATCGATTCCCCACATTAATTATAAAATAATTTGTTGATTAACATATACTGGTTTATATACAGAATGGTTTCACGCCAAGCCGGACACAATGCGAGATCTTAGAACTCATATCATTGTGCAAAATCTCAATATGATCTTGATCATTGAGAGACCCAGACCCAGCATATCATCTGTAGCCTGTAAAGAAACCTTCCTGGTGATCAAGACCCTGTCAAGCTACTAGGTTTTGTTCTGGACAGTCAACTCAACTGGTCCAGCCATATTAAGTATGTGACCACAAGACTATCCAGAATATGTTTTCTGCTACTGAAGCTGAGGGGTCATGTGACTGAGGCCTATTTAGTCATGGTATATCACGCGCTCTTCCACTGTCATGTTTCCTATGGCCTACTCATTTGGGGTGGGTCATTCAGCAAAGGTGGTGGACATACTGAAGCTGCAAAAACGGGCTGCCCAAATCATCACCGCAAGCGAATATCGCGCACACTGCAAGCCCCTTTTTGTTAGACTTGGTAAACTAACAGTGATCTGACACTTCCTACTTCTCTGTCCAAGAAGAACCAGCAGTACATGTTGACTCGGACTGATGTGCATGAACATAACACCAGACATCGAGAGCTCATTGATATTTCCAGAGTACGCCTTCAGAGATCACATGTGTGCTTCAGGAGTTCGGCATTGCGATACTTCAATAGGCTGCCTACAGGAGTGAAACAGATGGATTTAGGAGCATTCGAGAGAGAGTTGTATCAAAGCACTTGAAAAGCAAGGCATACTACGAATATATGAGTGATGATTTGTCGGAAATGCTGTCTTGCTAAACATGCCTTATGTATGTTTGTTTTGTGTATTGTATGTTTTTGACGCCATCGATCCCATATTATGGTAAAAGGTGCAGATATAGGTATAAAGGTATTGTGTCAAAAGTTATGAGTGTTTGAAATTTGGTCCTTGAGGTATCCTTATGCGCACCTCTCCACTTAATCAAGTACAAATGAAAGCGTTTCAGCGGCATTTTCATTTATCCCCTCTTGGGCTTGAAATACTTGTAGAGAGTTGCCTTTGAAAATAAATAAATACATTTAACGGGCGATTCTCATAGAATATGAACTTATATCATTGTGCGAAATCTCAATGTGAGGACAAGTTGTTAATGATTATGTTTAAAGCAAAAAATATGTGTTTCTCAGAATACAAGGAGCATTGTAGTCAGCTGTACCTGGAAATCTATACTGTATGAGTTAGAGCGCTCTACCTGGTTTCAGGCTGAATTACGCTCAGACAGATTTAAAATCATACATCTAAATGGTGACTATCGGAAGATATTGTTTGATTAAAAACTGAAATTCATCAATATTTTGATTTTGAAATTTTGTAAAGACAAAAAAATTAGTGATGATGGTTGGAGTTAGAAATTCAGGTTTTCTCGAGAGTAAGTAAATGTTGTATCAATTTTATCTGAAAGTCTATTTAAGAAGGAGTGATCTGATTTGTATCGGGCTTTAAAGGAAAAAATTGTATTCCAATTGAAACTCGTTAACTAAATTCTGAAATGGAGAAAATTAAACTTGTGGTCAAGTGAGAGATGCTTTTATGACATTGGTGAACTTTTGATTAGTGATAACAATATTGAGGTCAAGTAAAAACTAAAAATTCAACTTAATTCTATGTAACTCTTTAAGTATTGGAGATTTTTGATTTCACTGTGTTTAGTTTATTCAATTCCATCTGTGATTTAACCTATATTTTATTATTTAGACTTTTTTAATATTGTGGCGACATTTGTAATGTATTTATGATGTGTATTATTTGATGTGATGTTTATGACTTGTGTTAATATTATATTATATACGATGCATAACATGGAAATAGAATTGAGTTGAACTGAATTTCCTACGGTACGGGCTCCCCACAATCCAAGCCATACGCTAACAACAACATTAAATTGAATTACAATAATTATTATGCTTTCGTTTTCATATTTTCCATTGAAAACTGTTATTTTACAGGAGTAGCTGTATGATGGAGTTGCAGTTTGAAAACGTGCAAATGCGTTTAGAATCGCGGCCGCGCAACAGCTCTCTTTGCTTCCACATATCGTTGGGTGCTGTCTCACTCCACGACCACCTCACTCCTGACTCAGCTTTTCCCATTCTCATTTCACCTCAAAGTAAGTGATTGTTCATTCACAGGTTTTTGTTATACTCACTTAATTTCAGCTGTTTTCCATGCATGGAATCAAACCATACTGATGGATCTGCGAGTGCTAATCATTGAGGCATGTAACGAGATAACCGAGGAAATGTGTCGTTGAGTCAACAATAACATAGGCATTCGTGTTAAATCATTTATCAAACAATGAAAATGAAATGAAATGAACGAATGAAATGAAAAATGAACATTATTCTTCCTTTGAGTAATACAACAGTCAAATACAATCATTGTTTCAGAATTATACTAGCAGCAATTTTTCATAGACGCTGCCAGTTTACATTTATTCTATATATACATTTCATAATATAGAGTTAAGAGTTGCTAAATAAAATAAATTACAATTATTATCTGCGGCCATTGCGATACAATGATAAGAAATTCATAAGAAAATACTGTTCACAGAGAACGAAACTTAGAGTCAAAATTTAGAGTTGAAAATTGAATGTCGAATAAAACAAAACTCAAAATTTCAGAAGCATAAAAACAGTTCACAAGAAGTTGGCCAGAACAAGTAATGGCAAGAAACTAATCTCTAGGTATACAGTAGACAACTTATATTCCATTTTTCTGTATTGATTTCACAATAAACTTTCTATGACAAAACTAATGTTAGATCATATCGTGCGCCACTCTGTATGTCTCCGTCAATAAATAACGGTGCTAAACGTTCCGAAAGTTTACATTAATCTTATGGGAAATAAATTCAGTATGACCGACTGCTACCACGCATTCTTAACTGAATTGAATGTAATCTGGTAACAGATGAACAGTAATAATAGTTTTGTTGTAGATTGTGAGAGCGCTCCATCGGGCAGCCGAAACTTACCTCCAGGACTTGCTCGGCTACTCCAACAACAGCAGAATGCCGGATCCAACCAGCAGCCGCTGTTCCAACTCATCTATGAGTACAAACCATTCAGCTCCAACTTTGATTACAGGTACTTTGAATTAAAATTCAAATTCTTTATTGAAATAGTACAAAGGTCCCACTAAATCATGCAAGGGTTTTCAGCTGGTGCCTGTAATATTGATTATAATGTAAAAAATAGGAAGAAGGAAGAACTTAAACTTTTTAAAAACTGAATGTGAGTGTGAAGAATTATTATCAATAAGTGGGAGTAATACAATTACATTACATTAAATACAAGTGGGAGTAATTTATTATCATTAAATCTGAATGTGAATTGAGGGGAAAAATTAGTACGGAAATAAGTTGGATTTGGGAAGAAGGGAAAAGAAAGTAATATAAATTCTATAAATATTATTAAAGTAAATGGTCGCTTTGTGCGGCGACGGTGCGAATATTTATTTATTTTATTTATTTATTTATAATTTTTACAAAGTAGCACTGATTGGGAGAGAAAAACTAAGGATACTCCTTGTACTATTTCTCTCCTAAATTTAGATAACATTTTAAATGTCCGGAATAGGGTTAGGGTGATATTACAAATAAACTATGTGAATAATTGTTTTACAGAATTCAAGTAACATTTGATTAAGAATGTGTATTGTTCGATTGAAATAGTTCGGAGTAAGAGAGTCTGGATTTGTAGATTATAAGAGATTAAAAACTGCAATTCACTCAACTACATAAGTCTTTAACTTGCTCTTTTGAGGAAGTTTGTTCCCATATTTTTTTGTAATGATTTTAATGGTGTAATTATTGTATAAAAAATGCACCGTTCAATTACATAGAATTACTAGTTCCCTTTCAGTTTTTTGACACTTTAATTCTACGTTATTGAACTCTCAAGTAGCTCTTAATAAATAAATGAAATGAAAGTTTGGGAAAAACTTGAAAATGGCTTGAAAGCCGAAACTAGTTGTGCTTTATGTAAGAAAGTTTTTGAAAAAAGGGTACTGTGAAATTATTTCCTCCTTAATTAACATTACAAGTAGCCTTATTGAAATACTTTATCAGGAAATGAAAATGAATAAAATTGCATTAAACTCATTCAATTTATAATTTATAATTGAAATAAATTCAATGCAATTCATTTAAATTTCCTAATAGATTATTACAATAGGGTTACTTAAATTGTTAATTAATAAAGAAATAATTTCATAGCACTTTCTTTCAAAATCTTCACGTATACAACAATTAGCTGTTGAAGCCATTTTCCTAAACTTTCATTTCATTTATTTATAAAAAGCTATTTACATAAACTATTTTTGTAGGCTGCAAGTGAAGAGCGAGAGCCTGGACATAGTTTACAATGCAGATGCAGCAAAATGGCTGCTTGAGTTCTTCACATGGCCGCACCAGAACATGGACCCCAGCTTCAGGATGGCTGCCAGACAGGGCTACAACGCCATGAAGCAGCGCACCAAGAAACAGCTGCTCAGGAACTGGGATAACATTCTGCAGGGCCATCATGTGAGTCCATGAATATTTCAAGCCATGAAACTTCAAGTAATATTTGTAATCCATGCTTTGAATTATCGAATTGCTTATCGACCATATATTAGTCGCCTATTTTCAAAATACTAATTCTCCAGGAAACTTGAAAAACAATTTTCCTCCACCTCCTGTCTAAAGTAAAGTGCTCACTTTACTCCCTGGAACATAATACTAAAGTGTTACTTTTTCGCTCTCGGGAGGAAAAAACAGGAAAACTGGATTTCGTATGTTTGAAAAACAGGATTTCGTATGTTTGTACCTAATAATGGAACTTGACCACGTGTTAATGGCTATCCTATTTCATTGCAGAACGTGCGAAAATCTTGGGACGTAGAATTGGACATTTCGGCTCCGCAAATATTTCTTGTCGAGCATTTCAATGATAAGAATGCCATTCTGTGTGTCGTCGACTTTGGCAAACTGCATTTCACCAATCAGAACGAAGAGGCCAAAGAGAAGAAGAACGAGCAAGTCGAAGAAGAGGAAGATGAAGGTAAGTGATCATTAATTAAATTTATTTAGTGATATTCACTCCAAACTGTCAGAATCTATTCATTATTAAAAACTTCAGTGTTTCCCTTTCAACCAGTTCGAATCCCGGCCTGGGCAAGATATTTTTCTCGGGCCACTCCCGTGTTTCGGATGGACACGTTATATTGTCGGTCCCGGCTGCCTAAAGAACAGTTGTTAGGTCATATCAGAGGCACTGAAGTTGATCAGTTGCGACCTGATAACTCTGACACCACACCTGAGACAGCCAGGTCACTCGATATTATATCATCATTATTATTATTAACCAGTACTGACAGTTTGCAGTAAATGTTACCATAGCAATCACTCTTCTTATATCAAGATTCATTTTAAGCAGTCATCATTCCCCAAAATGAATAATTATAATTGCAATAATTTTGTAATTATTGTCAATAAATGAATAAATCAATGAATAAAATAACGAAAATACTCCTCATTCAACCAATGCTGACACTTGTAAGTGCATCTAACATAAAATGAACCGCACATCAGTACAAGATGAGTGCGGGACCTGGGACGACAAAGAGAGCGAGATTTCAAGGCATTAAGGGTCGTTTTCCGAGCTCGGGATTTAGGTAATCTCTAGACTTTAAACAGCTGGATTCAGAAAATTGGCTTTCCAAAACGGGACCTAGTCGCAATAAATAGTTGCAGCAAAATAAACTTTTTTCTCTCATTTCTATAAATTGAAACGTTTTTCCTTGACGAAATTGAACATTCCTAAATAACATAGCCACCTCTAATACAAGGCCCTGCCCTACGATATTGCAACGTCGCAGTGTAGGCCTAAAATTTATTACATGGTTGGTGAAAAAGATTAAAAAAATTCCAGCTGATATTTTTCACCAATCATGTATTAAATTCTAGGCCTACACTATGACGTAGCAATATCGTAGGCCAGGGCCTTGTATTAGAGGTTAGAGGTAACTATGTAAATAATTAAAAATAGCTGAAACTTTACAATATTTTCTCTTTATTTTATTTTGTATTCAATTTTCTAGTTTTTCGAAATTTGATTTAAACGTGGACTGCGACTACGCCCCGTTTCGGAAAGTAAATAGTTGAATTGAATTAAATGGTGTGATCAATAAAGGTTAATGGTTGTTAAATGATTGGCATTTTTTCGCTGCTGTCGTTGTCCCACATTCATCCCGCGTACTTATCGCGGCTTCAAGTATCATCCTTGATGGCAAGTGTCATGTAATTTTTCTAAGTTCATCTCGTTTTTTGCTTCCTTTGTTAGTTTTTTTGGGAAATGAAGATGACATTTGATTCAAGTTGAAATCTTATTAATTTGTTGATTGTTTCAGAAGCATTTCAAACACCGTGGTCCACTCCTCCAGGCAGTGAAGCTAGCATCTCTATCGGCTCTCCAATCATGGCCAAAACTTTGAGTTCGGCTGATTTAAACAGTAGCTTCAATGAGTTAGCTTTGCATCACAGACTCTATGACAAGTAAGTCCTCGAAAATGAATAATTCAATTTGTGCCAACTCAAATTCATACATCTTTGTATAAATATTAACGTAGAAAAAAGGTAGCATAAGAAAATATCCCATGCTAGCCTATAGGGCGTCTATGTTCCAAATCTCACTGTTAGCTCAAGCCAATAGTCATAGTTGTTTTTTTTCGTGAAGCTATAGGACGCTGGTAGTCTATCATACCGTGCCGTACCTACACTCTCACCCTGCCAAAACAGTAATAATAGACAGTAGTTGACAGTAATCGGTTTGAGTTAACATAAAATCGGCTTGAAATTCGGAGCATGAACGACCTTGAGCACGAACGTGATAAACCTTCTTATTCTATATATCATCTATGGTAATATGTAGCACCTAATAGAAGATATTTGAGTTTTATCATAATATTGTGTATAAGAACAACTCATCACATAAATAGGAGGAAACACTCCAAACTCACATTATTAAGTGATACTTCGTTCGCCGAATAAGTCGCTTATATTTCTCACCGGTATTTATTTATATAAATACTAGCCGTCAGGCTCGCTTCGCTCGCCATATCCGTCTAGCCAGGGGGCTCCGCCCCCTGGACCCCCGACTGGATCGTCCAAGAATGAGATCAGCAGGCTCGCTTCGCTCGCCTGCATTTTTTCATTTTTATCATATTATATCAGGACAATCCAGTCGGGGGTCCAGACTAAACGTCTGGCTAAACAGATATGGCGAGCGAAGCGAGCCTGACGGCTAGTAATATAATATTCCCAGGATTGAAGTAGCAGTGCCCAATCAATTTTTCCGCGATAAATGCATTTAAATCTTCAACTTGGTGCCAACCTAACAAAATCAACTCAACTTAATGCCAACCTGACAAAATTATTAATTTAGTTGCCAGTTAACAACTGTTTCGAAGAGGTACTCTATCTAGATTATAGTTCTATAGTAACATATGATATGGAAATTTCAATTCTAATTAAGAGATTGGGAGAAGAAGAATATACATGCTAAAAGACGAACTTTAAACCCTTAAAAACAACCCTTAGAGTTGAAATATTGCCAAAAGATTTCTTAGTGCGCCTCTAAAGGGCCAACTGAACATACCTACCAAATAAGAACATTTTTGGTCCGGTAGATTTTTAGTTATGCGAGTGAGTAAGTGAGTGAGTGAGTGCCATTTCGCTTTTATATAATTATATAGATAGAAGATTAGATACTCACTTTTTTTTAGGGCAACTGAAATAAAAGGGTACTTTTTAATTTAATCTATTCTAAGTTATTTGTTTTTTTAATTCGAATATTAGATATACTAGTCGATTCTACAGTCTACAAAAATAACTTGAAATGTCAAACTTACAATATAAAAGTGAAATTTATGGCTCTATCATGTTTTTATTTCATTTTCAGATACTTGGTAGAGTTGAATGATCTTCAAATTCTTGTTGGACGTGTGAAAGACAATTGGAAATTTGCCCATGTGAGGGGGACATCGGCTCTTCATGTTCTGGATCGATTTAATATCTCATTACAGGTATTGCAGCTTGTAGCAGTTGAATTGTAATTTACTTCACTTCATTCAATTAATATTTGTTTCGTTCACGTCCATTTTCTCTGAATTAATTAAAATGAAATGCATTACGTATAGAATCTGCGAGAATCCTATAAAAAGGTTTCAATAGTCTTGGGGAGAAGATATACTTCATCACAAAGATTTATTTATCTTTATGCAATTAGATGAACCACATTGTAAGACAAAAAAATCGACAATATACATTTTTAAGTAGCTATATTAGTCTTGTTATGAATTCCTTGATAAATATGATAGGAAGAGGAAAAATAAGTAACCTTGTGCTATTCCTCTCCCAAATTTAGATAAGGTTACACATAGTCCAAAATAGGTCAAGTTTTGTAGTTCTTCACTTCACAAAATGTTCAGTCCTTAAATATTTTTACAAAGTAGATTTTCAAATTTAGATGTTTCAAAATCAAACATGGAAGAAATATTTCACATTATTATAACTAAAATAGGAAATATTCACATATTAAACAAATAATTTTGAAGTGTCGAAAACAGTTTTCGAAATGTTGACATTTTTTCTGTTTTTTGACATTATTTTCAAGGTATTCAAGTTATTGAACTCGTACTTCTATTACAGTTGGAACGTCGTGTCGTTTATACCACTGATCCTCAGTTCCCAAGCTTAACTTTAAGTGGAAATCTACCAAAGCTAATAGTTCATGTCAATGAGCAGAAGATACAAGCATTGAGAACACTTTTCTATGTTGTATCGGGAAGGGGTCTTCTATCACCATTCAAGTAAGTGCAGCTTCAATATCAATTAATTACTCCATAAATAAAAATAATTCAGTAATAATTTACTGTAGTAGAATTCTTTGATTATTCAAAAACCATGACAAATAAAAAAATATTGGAGAAGATAGTTGGCATTGGTGCTAACGGCGCTAGAATGTCAATTTATAACACATATCTCTTTTCTAAGTTGGTGGGTTTTCATTTCAGTGCTTGATACGTTTCTAATTTAGGATAGAATAGAATACGTGTTCATTTCACAGAAAAACAAATTAAATACAACAGTAGATAGTACCATACAGAAAAAATATAAGTAGATATCCCATGGTATAGGGCGTTATGTCGCAACGTTTACTGTTATCTCAAGCCGATAGTCTACGTAGTTCTTTCCCGTGAAACTGTGAGACGCTTGTAGTCTCTCATATTGTGCCGTTCATACACTCTCACCCGGACAAAACAGTAAAAATCGACAGTAATCGGCTTGAGTTAACAGTAAAAGTTGCGACATAAACTCCCTGTACCATGGGGTATCTACTTACGCTATTGTTTATCTATGATAGTACTTATTTATAAAACTTGGCACATAATGGAACTAAGCTCAACCAATAGACTTCCAAGACGTATTTATAATTATGTCGAAAGTATTTAGAAACTGTTAGTACTTATTTATAAAACTTGGCACATAATGGAACTAAGTTCAACCAATAGACTTCCAAGACGTATTTATAATTATGTTGAAAGTATTTAGAAACTGTTGAAAGTACAGATAATAATAGGTAATATTATTTGAAGTAGGACCAGAAATAAATATTATTGAGTTATTCCATTTACCAATTTATAACCATTGTATTATGTTAATATAAAGTTTCAAGTTTTATCATGTGTTACATAAAGTGATGTTGTTTTTTAACATCTTTCTTATTGGAACTCAACTGAATTCTATATTCTAATCGCAGGTCGTATGATCCGAGTCCTATGCAGGAGCGTTCTGATGCAGATTCAAAGAATGAGGGTTCTGATGGTGAAGCTACAGACAATAACAGGTCGGAGGCGTCCTATTCAGAACACACTCACAATGGATCGGCCAGGCTCCTAATGCTGCAATTCTCTATCGATCAGATGGCTCTTGAGGTATATATTTTTTATTTGTTACACTTGTTTTGTATCGTGTAGGCTGGTAATATGTATTTAGTACAAGTACATTTTTATTTTGAGAAAGTTTATTTTTTTCCTACAGTTACCTTGAAAAGTTACCATTCCTGCACTGATTGCAGAACGCAAAGAATCACTTTCCCGCTCTAGTGCGCAAAGTATTACTTTGCGTACTCTTAATACTTTGCGTATTATCTTGCAGCCACCCCAATGTCAGCTGTTGACATTGTTGGCGTGTATTTTGAATGCGAATTTGTTCTATCTATATTTTTCCTGATTTTCAAATAAATAAAAATGAGAACTCATTAAATCATACATTCAGAATATTATTAATTATTCATTATTTCAAATAATATTTTTTCATTTATAAATTAATTGGTTGAAAAATTATTTAGAAATTTAGATTTGCTCAAAATTATTTAAATTTTTAAACTAATTGGATTAATTTAATTTTTAATTTGAATAAATTATCGATCATTAATAATTTTCAATTGGATTATCAAGTTTAAAATGAATTAAAGTTGTTATTAATAACAAAATTATACAGATAAACATTTGATGGATTTCAGCCATCATTTTACCCATAATCAACCACTTCTCATATTCAATGGTAACTGTAGGAAAAATTTAATATGAAATACGTGCGCAAAGTTCCTCTGCTGCACTCAAGAAACCATTCCGCCCTCGCCTACGGCTCTTGTGTAAACGTTTCTTTCGGTGCAGCAAACTGTCACTTTGCGCACTAGTTGCACAAATAACTATTGTTGTGATACAAGTTTACTTTTCTTCTCAAAGTGGAATCCCAATGCATTTTTATTCAATAAGTTTAAATCTGTGGTTTGATTCGTAAACTCTTGAACTTTCTGTGGAGTAGTGAACCTTCTGATGGAGGTCGTTGTATTATATATCAATCAATATTAACCTTATTTTTCCTCTCCCTATCATTTTGATAATGTAATTATTGTATAAATGAATATTGAATAAAATTACATTGAATGGAATGGAATGGAATTGTCTTTAATATTCCAGCAGTAGGTAGCTAAGCTGCAATTTCTAATTAAAATTTTTTTCATCTATAATAATATTTGTTGGTTTTCTTCACTTCCTTCTGCTATTTAGTTCTTCAGTCAATATTTGCAGTAGCAGAAGTCCTTTGTTCTATTTATAAAGATTTAATTGAATGTTTGAGAATGATTATTATACATTATTAATATTGCAGCAGTTGGTAAACTGTAGTTTCTAATAAAAATGTACCATCTATAATAATGTTTGTCGGCATGTGTTGATCAGGTGCAGTCGAGAGGCCGCAGTGTAGCCGAGCTGCAGGTGTCGGGAGTGAAGACCACCTTCACAAAGCGACCCTACGACACCAGCCTCACACTTAGTGTGCACAGTCTACTGCTGGTTGATGCTCTACAAACATTCGGACCGGACTTTGAGTTGCTGGTTGCCAGTCACAAACATGTTGGGTGAGTTCAATGTTGTTCCTAATTTTTTTTTATAAAATAAAATACTTTATCTACTTCTTAGTAAAATTTTGATAACAAATTCCAAAAGAAAGATACCAAGTCCATCCCTCATTGAGTTGGGTTTTCATGCAGGAATGGTCGTCCTATACCTATCATCAACTGAGTTTCATCTTCGAAATGAGAAAAAAACAGTTATAGCTACAAACAAAAATATTTTGAAAAAAATTAGTCATCATCATTATATTGATACAGAATTATTCAGGAACATAATTAAACTAGTAGTTCTGTGAACAGTAGACCTCACGCAGTATTCTCATCCACAAGTACCTGATTGGAACTATAGACCTTATGGTCTTTATGGAAATACAGCAATAGACTGGCTTCTCCACACATCTGTGTAATCACTTGTCAGCTGATTTATGATGCATAATTCTGCAGTCTGATTTTTACTCTAATATTGGCGTATGAAGGAGGCTCCTTTTTCCTTTTATATTATCCTTGAAATGCAAAATTTCCAAAAACCTTGTAATATACGTCGACGCGCAATTAAAAAAGGAATATACCTGTCAAATTTCATGAAAATCTATTACCGCGTTACGCCGTAAATGCGCAACATATAAACATTTAAACATTTAGAGAAATGCCAAACGGTCGACTTGAATGTTAGACCACACTTCGCTCGGTCAATAAACTAATGTTTTATAACCTAGATATAAAATTTCTCTCTGAAAACTGGACTCAAGTAAATAGGACTCCCTCCTATCTTATACATTGATGATGGGGTTCAGTGACATCAAACGCGTCTGTAAGGTACAAAATAATGTATACCCTCACAATGCATTAAAAATTCTATTGTATGAAAGCGTAGGTCACCTACGATTTGATCATTTATAAAGTCAATGAATTATAAATAACTTCATCTGATTCAAAACAAATACAAAACTATAGTCACTATTCTCTTAAACTTTACATTGTTCACTTGTTGTGTAACCTGTAACAGATATAAAAGTGTTTTATTGTTGAAAATATGTGAATCCTATTTGAGATTAAATGAGTTGAGACTTCAGATTCCAGTCGACCAAATATCGGCAATGGCAAATTATGTCAATTTGAGACTTTTTCGTGCAAGCTTTTACATGAGAAAGTCACAAATTCACACAATCTGTCTATAAACTATGGTCTACAAACTGTATATAAATGTCTACAATCTGTCTATAATCTATTATCTGGCAACGTCAATATTTGGTCGGTTGGAATCTTTAGTTTCAACTTATTTTATCCGTACTATAACTACTTATCTAGTCTATTGTTGTGACTCTGAACATTATTGATACTGAGCTATTTCAGTAAAATGGATTGTTGTTAATCTGACAATGCCTCTGGTATTGTTTGGTATTATCTGGTACCTCTAGTCTCAATTTGTTTTAATCATACTTATTTCTTATCTACGTTTGTGACTCTGAGGGCCAGTTGCACGTACGTCTGTTAAATTACGCTGATTAACAAATCAGTGTTCGTTTTACGGATTCATTTCTGTTCCACAAAGATCGGTTGGTTTTTAATTCCGATTAAGTTTTCCGGTTAACTAACCAAGATTTCAACGGCAACACTGTAATTTAACCAACAGATGTTATTATTCTGAACAAATGGCACAAAATTGAGGCTATGCTGTTATTGAATCGGTGACCATTCATCAGGCATGCGCCATAAAAATGTTCTGTCTGTCGCCAGTGTCGAAGTGCTATCTGCAGACGAACCAAATCAAAAACTAACCTCAAAAATCAGAATCTAATTTTGAATGCTAATATCAGCTAAATACACTTCTCTATTTTATTAGCGGATGAAATTCATTCATATATTTAGCTCATACTTTGAATTCTGTAGTTCTTTTACCAAAAACTAATTGGAAGATCATTAGGTATCATTAGGTACCTAATCGGCGTTAGTTGGATTTAATTCCGTGAATGGCCTGTTAAAAATCTTTCACGTCGATTAGTTTAAGGCTGTGCAAAGGCTAAAAATAAACTTTCTACTTGATATTTTTCAAAATTTTTCGGTTTGTATATCATCAAGCTATCAAAATGAAAAACTTTTCTCAGGAAAAATTTTTTTCTGATCATTAATTTTTGAGATATGAGTGCCTAAAGATTTAATTTTTGAGACAGAACATTTCAAATTCGGTAAGAGATAAATCTATGAGATTTAGAGGATAGATTCTTCATGGTATTGTTGATCTAGTAAAACAAAAAATTTCTGAAAATATCAATTTTTAAGATAGTTATTTAATTTACTAAAAATAAGCAAAAATAATTTTTAGTTGAGTTATTTTTGGTAAATTGAATAACATTTACAAAAATTGATATTTTCAGAAACTTTTTGTTTTACTAGATCAACATACCATGAAGAATCCATCCTCTAAATCTCATGGATTTATATCTTACCAAATTTGAAATGTTCTGTCCCAAAAATTCAAACTTCAGTCGCTAATATCTCAAAAAGTAATGATCGGAAAAAAATGTTTTCCTGAGAAAACTTATTCATTTTGATAGTTTGATGATATACAAATCGAAAAACTTGGAAAAATATCACGAGTAGAAAGTTTATTTTCAGCCTCTGCACAGCCTTAACCGCAGTTATTTTTTTATTTATACCTTAGCGCAACCAAATTTTCTTCATTTCAGCTAATCGCCGTTAAAATGGTGCCATCTAATCAGTATTAATTTTTTTTACGCCGGTTAGTTTGATCGGCGTTATCGCTTGAAATTTCTGTTCTGTGCAACCAAAATGCATCAGTTAGCGCTAATCTCGATTAAAGTATAGCATTTAATCGTGATAAAACGTTAACCGACGTACGTGCAACTGGGGGTAAACATTTTAGACTAAGTTGGATGGTGTTGATTGAAGTAGTGATTGTGTTTGTTTAGTATGGATAGCGTTAGTTGAAATTGTGATTGTGTTTGTTTAGTATGGATAGCGTTAGTTGAAATTGTGATTGTGTTTGTTTAGTATGGATAGCGTTAGTTGAAATTGTGATTGTGTTTGTTTAGTATGGATAGCGTTAGTTGAAATTGTGATTGTGTTTGTTTAGTATGGATAGCGTTAGTTGAAATTGTGATTGTGTTTGTTTAGTATGGATAGCGTTAGTTGAAATTGTGATTGTGTTTGTTTAGTATGGATAGCGTTAGTTGAAATTGTGATTGTGTTTGTTTAGTATGGATAGCGTTAGTTGAAATTGTGATTGTGTTTGTTAGTATGGATAGCGTTAGTTGAAATTGTGATTGTGTTTGTTTAGTATGGATAGCGTTAGTTGAAATTGTGATTGTGTTTGTTTAGTATGGATAGCGTTAGTTGAAATTGTGATTGTGTTTGTTTAGTATGGATAGCGTTAGTTGAAATTGTGATTGTGTTTGTTTAGTATGGATAGCGTTAGTTGAAATTGTGATTGTGTTTGTTTAGTATGGATAGCGTTAGTTGAAATTGTGATTGTGTTTGTTTAGTATGGATAGCGTTAGTTGAAATTGTGATTGTGTTTGTTTAGTATGGATAGCGTTAGTTGAAATTGTGATTGTGTTGTTTAGTATGGATAGCGTTAGTTGAAATTGTGATTGTGTTTGTTTAGTATGGATAGCGTTAGTTGAAATTGTGATTGTGTTTGTTTAGTATGGATAGCGTTAGTTGAAATTGTGATTGTGTTTGTTTAGTATGGATAGCGTTAGTTGAATTGTGATTGTGTTTGTTTAGTATGGATAGCGTTAGTTGAAATTGTGATTGTGTTTGTTTAGTATGGATAGCGTTAGTTGAAATGTGATTGTGTTTGTTTAGTATGGATAGCGTTAGTTGAAATTGTGATTGTGTTTGTTTAGTATGGATAGCGTTAGTTGAAATTGTGATTGTGTTTGTTTAGTATGGATAGCGTTAGTTGAAATTGTGATTGTGTTTGTTTAGTATGGATAGCGTTAGTTGAAATTGTGATTGTGTTGTTTAGTATGGATAGCGTTAGTTGAAATTGTGATTGTGTTTGTTTAGTATGGATAGCGTTAGTTGAAATTGTGATTGTGTTTGTTTAGTATGGATAGCGTTAGTTGAAATTGTGATTGTGTTTGTTTAGTATGGATAGCGTTAGTTGAAATTGTGATTGTGTTTGTTTAGTATGGATAGCGTTAGTTGAAATTGTGATTGTGTTTGTTTAGTATGGATAGCGTTAGTTGAAATTGTGATTGTGTTTGTTTAGTATGGATAGCGTTAGTTGAAATTGTGATTGTGTTTGTTTAGTATGGATAGCGTTAGTTGAAATTGTGATTGTGTTTGTTTAGTATGGATAGCGTTAGTGAAATTGTGATTGTGTTTGTTAGTATGGATAGCGTTAGTTGAAATTGTGATTGTGTTTGTTTAGTATGGATAGCGTTAGTTGAAATTGTGATTGTGTTTGTTTAGTATGGATAGCGTTAGTTGAAATTGTGATTGTGTTTGTTTAGTATGGATAGCGTGAGTGGAAGCCTGAGGGACAGTGAGCCGACATCGCCAGTGTCGCCCGGCTCCCCCGACCCCCTCAGCCCTCGGCTCACCGCAATGCATGCACTCAACATGGCAGCTCTCAACCAGCCCACCTCTCCGCACGCACTCAACACTGCACTCTCCAGTCTGTGCTTCGACAGAGGTAATAGCTATAAAAGTGCTCTACTCCAAATAAATTTATGGTACCGTGAGTTATAACATGAACCTCCACCCCTCTAACGGTGAAAGAGTGGCTAGCGTGGTAGGGATGTAGGGCAGGGAATGTCTATCTCACACATATTCTCCTTGTGGGTTAAGTGGAAGAGGGGAGAGAAGGAGAGAAGTGAGAGAACAGTTGTAGAGACGGGAAGACGTGTGTTACAATTGTTGTAATAATAGAAGTTTACAAGGAAATAAAAATAATAAATATATATAAGCGAAATGGCACTCACTCACTGAATGACTCACTCACTCGCAGAACTAAAAATCTACCGGACCAAAAACGTTCAAATTTGGTAGGTATACTCAGTTGGCCCTTTAGAGGCGCACTAAGAACGAATTTGGAAAAATTTCCAAAGATACGCCCAAAATCTGCGTTTTTTAGCGTTTTATCAGCTTTGTCGAGAACAAATGAACAGAAAATGTTCAATTTTAGTACAGAAGCTCAGCTAGGGTGTAATAATGTTGTGTTAGAAGAAATTTGGAATAACGTCAAAGATACGCCCAAAATATGCGTTTTTCCAGCGTTTTTTTGCGCTTTCTCAGCTTTATCGAGAACAAATGAACAGAAAATGTTCAAATTTACTACAGAAGCTCAGCTGGGGTGTAATAATGTTGTGTTAGAAGGAATTTGAAATAACGCCAAAGATACGCCCAAAATTAGCGGATTTTTGCGTTTTCTCAGTTCTTTCATCAAGTAATAGACAGAAAATGTTCAAATTTGGTACAGAGGTTTAGCTAGGGTCTAAAAAATTTGAGATGACTTTAATATTTCATCAAAGATACGCCCAAAATCAGCGTTTTTCTCAGCACTTTGACTATTTGATAAAATGAAGCATGCTCAATTGAAAAATGCAGGCGAGCGAAGCGAGCCCGCTGATCTCATTTTTGGACGATTCAGTCGGGAGTCCAGGGGGCGGAGCCCCCTGGCTAGACGGATATGGCGAGCGAAGCGAGCCTCATGGCTAGTCATCAATGCAACTATATTTACAAGTGTGATTTAGCATTAAAGGTAGATGGTGCATATATGGCGTTAAACTTAGATGATGCATAATAATATATTTCAACCGAGAAATCACTTGTATGGGATACTTTATTAAAATCATTAAAAACAATATAAAACATGGAGTACCCTTTTATTTAAAACATTTTAAACTTGAAAATATTCCAAACAACTAGTTTTGACTTACTTTGCCAATTCTCAAATTTAAATATTTAAAAGTTACTTTAAGTTTTAGAGTTATAAGTAGGTCGAAACTAGTTGTTTGAAATATTTTAAAGTTTAAAATGTTTTAAATAAAAGGGTACTTCATGTTTTTATATTGTTTTCAATAATTTCAACCGTTAACTATTTTGTTTTACAGCAAAATCGCCACTTCAATCACAGCCGCCCAAACCATTGGCGCCTTCGAATGTGGACAGTGAAGCGCTCATCACCATAGAGATAGTGACAGTCAGCGCCAACTGTCCCACCAACGACAATGCCAACGAGGATCTGCAGATTGCCAACATTCAGTTCAACAATCTGGATGTTATTGGTCAGTGGGATTGCATTTCTATCATTTTATTCTTCTTTTTGAAAATAGGACACTTGAAAATTACGTGAATGCTGAAAGTTGTATAGGTAGTTTTCATGTTAAAAAGTTTGAAAATGGTACAATGTGGTTATTTCTACATTAATTCAACAATTCTACAAGCCATATCAAAATGTTTTATGATTTAATTATTTTATTTGATATACTTATTGGAGCGTCGTTGCCACAGTTGTTAGGAAGACAACCACTCGGACGACGAAGCGTTCGGTCGACGTTGTAAACAAACCATATATAGCTAATCCATGACGTAGGCAGCTCTCAGCGCCTATTTTGTTATTGTTTTTTTAGCCTTTTTCAAGTGCATTTTAATCAATTTTTATGATTATAACAAACACTTTATCATAAATCTTCATTATGCCGTGTTTTTGATGAAGTTAATTCACCTTTTGAAATGGCTTTGCTTAAAATTCCTAGTGACAACGTATAATACATTTTTTGAAAAGTCGACTGAGTGGTTTGTCGTAGTAGTGGGTACCCACCTCGGTGTTGCCATGTAAAGGTGCATTTTCGTTTGTGCGTAAACTTCCGCATTGTTGACATTCATATTGTCTAAATTTCTAGTGTTCTAAAGCAGCTGATCAAACAACTTTTTATAATTTGTGTTTATTATTCAAGAATTAAAACATTTTTTAGTAATATCAACATATCCTATACTATTAAACAAGCAATTTCTGTTTATATGTTCAGATGTTTTTATGTTTATATTTATATCTGTATGTGACCGGATCTCGAAAACGGCTCTAACGATTCTCACGAAATTTGGAACAAAGTAGGTTCACGTAGTTTTTCCCATGCAGCTGTGTGACGCTGGTAGTCTCTCAAATTGTGCCGTTCATACACTCACAGCCCAACAAAACAGTAAAAACTGACAATAATCGACAGTAATCGGCTTGAGATAACAGCAAAAGTTGCGACATTAATTCCCTATACCATGGGATATCTACTTACGCTATTGTTTCTCTATGATAATATTCAGCAAAACTTATTTTTGTTTATATCTCTTTTTTTAGAAAACATGTTTACTTCAGAAAGTCCAAAATAGTAACTAGATGCTGTTAGTGTAGAATAGTACATAATATTCTAACAAATATTGTAGCAAACATAGAAAATCATTCTAAATGAAATTATCTATTTGTAATTGATAATGTGTTTGTTTTTTAAAGTGTGTATAAATTGTTATTTTGATGAGTGATAGTAGCTTGACCTAGATTTTCATTTGGACTGTAGTATAAATTTGAAAAGGGACAGTTTTGGGCATAAGCCTGTTGTGCCTCCTCATATAACTGTAAAAATAATTGTACGACTGAGAAAATGAAAAAAATAAATATAAACTATAAATTCAATCTATCGTTACAAATTTTCTATGCTTTTACACTCCAGAGCAAAGCTCGGTCCCCCGATATTTGTCATTTAAAAGTATAAACGCAACTTCCCCCATTAGTTTATTAAGACAAATTGAAATCCATCCAATCTGAGATCCTCATCTTGTCGTGGTCGACGACGGCATTCACGCAAAAACGAAACCCCAGCCTAATAATGAAAATAAGCATGTTTGTAATTCAGTTGAAATATAACCTTCTTCGAATTATCACCTCGTATTCACATTACTAAGAGACTATAATAATATATCAGCATTTCGAAACGCTAAATTATCATGTGTAATATACTTACGATATACTGTATAATTTAGTAATATTCTGCACTCTTATAGTAGTTTTAAATTGATATTCTAACTATAGTAGTTTTGAATGATGGTTTCAAAGAATTATCTATATTCATATAGTAGTTATAAAATGATTGTTTTTGAAAATTTCCCTTTTTCCGTTCGTGGCTCGATTCCTATCAATCATACCTGCTTTTCTATCATTGGAAGTGTTTTATAAATCGAATGTTCTAATAAAGTTTTTCAATAGGGCTACTTGAATTGTTCAATTATTATAGAAATAACTAGTACCCTTTTTAAACTGTTTTACATAAGCACTATTAGTTTCAACACTCGTTTAATTTTCAATTTTTCTTTTTTTTTTAAAAAAAAGTGTTCATGTAAAAATATTTTTAAAGGAAACCAGTAATTTTATTACTAATTAAATTTGAATGTTGTTTAATTTTGTTGTAATCTGATTGGATTTGTGTTACAGCGAATCAGGAAACAATAGTGGAGCTGGTCGGTTTCGTGAAACGCGTGTTCCCGCCGCAGAAATCGACGCCGCGGCCCCCGCCGCTCACAGCTTTGCAGACCTCAGCATTCAGTGCTTCCCTCGATGAGGACAGGATGTTCCAGTCCAGGGCTGGCTTGAGCAGCGGTGGTGTCAGCCCGACTACTGCGCATGCGCCAATGACGGCCAATCAGGGACTTGCGTTCCCAACCTCGCTGCCTCACAACGCGCCTCATCCTAGTCCTGCGCCTCAGGTATCTCTAATAGTTCTGAAAGACTTATTCAACTATAAAAAACTATGGATAAAATGAATTGTAAAACTATGATTGAAATGAATTGATACTTGACAGCCGACCGAACTTTGGTTACTCCTAATTTTTATGATAAAGCTCCTTGTCAAGTAGTTACTTGATCTTTGAATAATAGTAGTTCTGTGAACAGTAGACCTTGCGCAGTTGATAACCACAGCCTCCTCTAATACTGTCCATCAGAGTGAATTATATCATGTCCTGACGTTTCGGCGAGATATCGGTGTGTAAACAACTAATGGCTGTTTGGGTTGTTGTATCAACAATAAGTTGTAAACAACTATGCTACTATCATCAAAAAATTACCGAGTTAAAAACAGAGAAAAGTCGGGAGAAAATTAATAATTGCATGCATTGCATTGCGTTATTGCATGCAATTAATAATCCACTCGACAGCTGATTTATGATGAATAATTCTAAAGTCTGTTTTTTACGGCAATATTGGCGTTCGAAGTAGACCTCTTTTCTTTTTGTATTATCCTTAAAATGCAAAATTTCAAAAAACCTTATGTATACGTCGAAGCGAAATTCAAAAACGGAACATACCTGTCAAATTTCATGAAAATCTATTGCTGCGTTTCGCTGTAAATGCGAAACATAAAAACATATAAACAAATATATAAATATATAAACATAAAGAGAAAAGCAAAACCGTCGACTTGAATCTTAGACTTCACTTCACGTCAATTAGATTCAAATAGCTTGTTAATTTCCAGTCTTTAGCAGATACAATGGGTAACATCCAGCCGCTCTGCTCTTTTCAAACATTTGCAGATGTCAAACTACTGTAAGTTCTTTCAAAATTTCAATTAATTTGATTCAATTCAAAATATTTCTTAATAGCTTTCTCGTTTACATCATCAATTTAAAGTTTGAAAAAAGCTCCTAGCATGTAGAAACCTTCATAATCTCTGGTCGAGTTCACTCGACATTGACGAACATATTATATTAACTGGATAAAAAAAAACAAATTGATAAACAGATAAAAAGTAGACTTTTCCCTGTCTTTTCTATGAAAGAATAAACATATTCAATACGTTTATGTCATAATTTCAATAGTGTGGTTTAGGTGAAATTCAAAATTTAACTTAATTTTAAGATATGTAACTTTTCAAGTATTTGGGACTTTTGATTCCACTGTTTTCAGTTTATTCAACTTCAATTCCATCTGTGATATTAACTTCTTTTTGTTTTTAATTATTTAGACTATATTACATGTATATTGCGGTGACATTTGTAATGTATTCATGATGTATATTGTTTGATCGTATGTTTATGACTTGTGTTAATATTGTATTATATTTAATAAAATTGAATTGATTACTTTCATATCACCTTATGAGTACAGCCTAAGATTCGAAGAGGAGTGATATTCGATAGAATATAGAGTACCTACATCTTCCATAGAGTAAATATTACTTTCTTATTGAAGTGGAGAATGAACTAGATGTTGGCAGTTCCACATTTTATGTTGTCAGTTGGATCTGACAACATATTGATCTTTCTTCACCTCAATATGGAGTGATTGTAAATTGGAGTGTGTAATTCAAAAATGAGAAAGTGACATAGAACCTAGCTACATTTGGACTGTTGTATAAAATTGAAACCGTTTTGGGCTTAAGCCTGTCGTACTTTCCTGAAAGTTAGAATAGAATAGAATGACTGCCTTTATTTTATACTTGGGAGGGCGAAGTTAGGGCGCAGTCGGCCCTCTCTTACACTTAACCCTCCAATAACTCAAGTTGTGTGATTCTGAAATCTAATTGAATAAATATGGAGAAATTCCACTATAATTCTGTTTCTTTAAGTATTACTATTTGCTGGGTAATATTTGTGTATCAGGAAATTTAAATAAATATGATTTATTTGAGGTCTCGGCCTTATGATTTGTTTCTTTATGATTTTATAATTTAATTCTGTGTCTTCAAATATTACTCTTTGCTGGGTAATATTTGTGTACCATGAAATTTAAATAAATGAATATGATTTATTTGAGGTCTCAGCCTTATGATTAGTTTGAAGAGTTTTTGATTTATTTTTGCTACTTGAACTCTAAATGAAAATGGTTTCATCTATTGGTAGTTCTGTTTTACCCTGCAAATGTTATCAGTTCAACTTTGTAGTAATTATTCTTGAAATTGTGATTTGGATTTTCTTGGCAATGAAGATGGTTTGATTTATCAGTAGTCCTATTGCATCCTGAAAATATTCTGGATGTTGTCGGTTTGTTCAACTTCGTCGTAATAGACTTGTTATTGTATTGATTCAGGTGACGACCAGAACGAAACTGGTGTTCGACTTTCACCGACTAAACGTGTTGCTAATGCGAGCCGTGCCCAAGGATGATGTACTCATTGGTCGCAAGATAGCCACTGCCACCATGACTGATGCAAAGATACATGCTGACTGTGGTTAGTAGTTTCTCATCAATTATTATTCATCATTACAAATAATTTTTTGTAGGCTACCCTTTTTGATTTTATTCCAGACTCGACTATTTTCGTTAGATACTCGCAATAATTATAAAGTGTCAAAACGTATTATTATTTTGTAGTAAACATTATTAACTTTTGTAGAAACTGGCTGAACATTGTATGCTGATTCAGAAATTAATATTTCTATACAGAATAATAATTCATTTTGACACTTGATTGTGAGAATCGACCGAAACTTGTCGTGTCTGAAATAATACAAAAAATGGGTAGCCTGCTAGTAATTAATTATAACTTATTAATCTTTCAGGTGGCCCTATCAAAATACTTGAAGAAGAATAAGATCAAGTTGACCATAATAATAGACCAATTATATGTGAAAAATTTATTTACAACTAGCAGATAACACTGCTCCGCGATGGTATGATTAAAATCTTGACAAACTGAAAGATTCACGTAATGAAATCATGAAGAATTGAAAATAGGCCTATAACCATACTCGATAAATTGCGAATCCATATGCAAAATCTGAAGTTTATCAGTCCAGTAGTTCAGACGTGATGATTCGTCATTCGTGAATTTCCTATCCCGTACGTGTATAAGCCAACTCTTTCCTTTATTATATATTATAGATTATTTAATTTTTATTACCGTACTTGAAGAATGGTTTTAAGACCACTATTATAATATAAACCAAGTTGCACTTATGTCTTATTGGATTTAACTGTGAATTAATGTCGTCATTGCTCATTATCTTATTTGTTGATTGGTTATTTTGTACTGATTCAATTAGATTAATCTCTCAATCATAATTTAATTTTTAATATACGTTCTTGCAACCGATAAATAGTAGGTTATTTAGAACTTTTATTGATAGTGGAATCTCTCCGCAATGCAAATTATTTAAATGATTTGTGACGATTTCAAGTTTTTTTTTCAAATATCAATTGAGTTACTATTTACATAGTAACTACATACTAGTGACACCCTGGGTTAGAGAACTCACTCATGTACTGGTGTATTGATCTCTGAAATCTGCAACTTGTAATAATACAGAGTTGGTGAGAATTATTATGGAAACAACTAAATATGTATTTCTTTTACAAGTATGATATGACAGTAGGTTCCATGGGGATCCTATTCCAATTGAAAAAATAACTACTTCCTATCGCTTCAAAACTTTTGTCCGCCATCTTGGATCAATCATATGGATCCAACCAACTTAATTTCGAAGACATTACAGAAATAGCATGCAATTAATTCTAGCTGACTAAATTATAAATCACAACACATTTTTTTATGTACTTCCAATGTTATTTCTATATCCTGAAAAAGTACGAAGGTGGGTGTGAGTCAATTTTTTGTCCAACGAACTTGACCTGTAAAAAGGTTCGAAGAATACTGTTCAAAATTTGAAGTTGATTGTGCCGTGCTATGAATTTAGAAAGTTAATTTGGAATTTAGAATTTAGAAGCACACACAATATAACTTAATAAAAGGGATGCTTGATAAACATACCTAGTGCTAGAGAACGGGAATCCAGAAATGACAAGAGAGACAACGAAATAGAGAGAAGATATCAACTATATTGTCACCTCTTACAGTTAAATTCAACAATTAATAAAACAAAAGAAGTTACATCATGAAAACCGATAATAAAATTACTAAATTTAGAAAGTTATCTCTGATATAGATAATTCGGTAATAACCTACTTTGTATGCTCTACATTGAAAACGTTTTAGATTGAATCATAAGAAGCTTAAAGGACTCTAATTTCAAAAGAAGAATTGAAGATTATCATAGATATGTCTCAGAAGTTAATCATAAATAACAATAAATATTTTAAGAAAAGATCCACATAAAATTCATAAAATTCTTAGAACATCAAATTTAGAACACACTTGGAAACTTTAAAACATTATCAAATATTAATGATCCCCAATAATAACTATTCTGTATCTTTATATCATGAAAGCTGCAAAGACAAACATTCCTCAAGTATCACATCATGGAATACTACCTTGGAAAAACTATTCAAAAAATATATGTCATCAAAACAAATTTAGAAAAGGTTAGGGTCCTTGAAACTTCATTTGATCCTTTACAACTTTAAGATGAGAATTATTTTAAAACATTAATTTATCAATAAGGGACCTTTAAACATTTCGTATACTAATTCAACTTTAGTAGCTTAGTAGATTAAAATATAAATTTAAAGAAAACTGAAATTCCCAGCTGGATCCTTACAGAGAAAATATGGCCTCACATTTCAATGTAAAGATACAACCGAAAATCTATTACTCAAACCAAGATTAATAAAATTAGTGATCTATCCAATCCAAATAATATCTCGAAATTACGATTTAACAAAAGTCTAATTCCGCACGTTTTACACCCTTCCCCTTTTTTGAAAGTCTATAATTATTAAAACCCATTCTGTCACATCCGGAGTTCCTGGGACGTTCGTTTAATTTGGAAAAAAAGTTGTTACCTCATAGCTGTTTCTTCAAATTGAATCTAGGCTCGGTGATCGAGCTCTACACGTCCAGATGGACAGGAGACAGCATACCCCAAACTTCTAGGACGGTCATCGATTCAGAGGCGTCTCAGCGGCTTAAAACACACGTTCATGATACGGGTTCATGGATACATACGAATTGATGGATTCGCACGTTGATCCCATACTTTGATGTTCCCGTACTTACACCGCTGTTAGAATAAAAAAATAAACTAGGATAATACAAATTAACTTAACTTCAGTAATATAATAAAATCAACCTACTTTAGGTTATATAAAACTCAAATCAATACTTATTACTTTAAAACACAAATAGACATTACCTACTTCAATATCTTGATTTAATAGAAAATAATTTATTTGTAATCAGGGTTATGCCCTATACACAAAGCGATGAGTACATAGTATTCCATAATAGGCCTACCTAATTCACAAGTTGATTGAATTACTTCATAATAAGGTATTTCGAGTATTGTTGTTAGTTTAGTCAGTTCTCTTACATAAATTACATTTATGGTGTAATTTAAAAGAATAAATTACATGATAGGTGTTTCCTAAATAATCATGAAAGCTTTTCATTAGAATCAAAAAGACAAATAAAATCTATAACAAAAATACTGATAGAACTCATAATAATATACTATAAACATCAGTCAATTTGGATTTAAACAACAGTAATTGAAATTTAGGTTAATAGCTTCCTCTTCAAAAAATAATTTAAAATCAAAAAATATCATTCTCAATTCCTTCTTCTAATAGGTACTCTACATTTCTACATATTACACTCAACTGTATCTATCACAACAAATTTAACACTCTGATGGAAGCTTTCATCGATAATCATTTCCTTAATTATATTATAATCTATGACGTACCTTTAGTAGCGGTTATAGGAGAAAAATCTCCATTGTGAGGTGACAATTTGATACTCTCTCTCTTCTTAATTAAAGCAACTACTGAGGCGGAAAAACTAAAAATGCTACTGGAACAAAAGGTTCCAGAGCCAAATACTAAAAAGGCCTAAAGCTGGCATGGAAGCCATGATTAACACAAAATATTGATCAGACTACATTTTGTACTGCTTATGACGGAGGACAGACGCTGAGTGAATCCACTTCGCTTTTCTCGTCTTGAGGTGGACAGCTGTGTGATCGTCCATACTAGATAGACCTAATCAACGTTAACTGTGATTGGCAGTTACTATTTTCTAGAAAAATTTCCACCAATAGAAAGGAACGTTACAACTACAATTTAAGATACATTCTCCCACCAAGTGACAGCTATTTTTCCTTGACAGCTATAAATTCCTTGCCTTATAAGGTCGTGAACCAGACTGCTCCTCCAGGAAAATTGTTGATCTTCTCAGTACCACAACTTCTACACACACACTTACAGAGTTGACACTACACAACGCAGAAAAGCAAGGGTCATGAACTAAGCTGATACTCCAGGAAAATTGTAGTTTTTCTGAGTACTACAACTTCTACACACACACTGACAGAGTCGACACAACACACCGCAGAAAAGCAAAACAGCAAAATCCATTTTCATAACAGGCTAAATCGCATAATTCTCATCACTCACAATTGTAACAATAAAAATTGTTACATGATCGATAAATTCTTTCTAGAGTTCTTGTAGAACTTACAAACATATAAAGTCAACAACTTTAGCCTTGAGTGAGTCAAAAGTATGAACGCGCTAACGCTCGTTCAATTACTGCAAATTTGTATTTGCCTATTCTCAACGTAGCCTCATAATCTCATTGCTATAGCTTGAATAAATGGACTAAACTGATCGGTTTTGTTTACACAGGCAGCAAACTGATGGTAGAAGGCTCCCTGGGCGGCCTACAAGTGCTGGATCTGACCCCGGAATCCAGCCTGCACCAGAGAATTCTGTCACTGGGCCACGACCCGCTGACCGATCCGCCGCCCGATCCGTTCGCAGGCATGAGCGCCGATCTCTACAAGTCGTCCTACAGAGCTGCAACTCCCAAGAAGAACTCGTTCTCCGACCGGCAGGCGTTCAGTTTCCACATTAAACGCAGTTTGCTCAAGAGTGGCACAGGTGGGATTTGCTATACAAGTTAAACAATACGCATTTAAAAGTTGTGCAATACAAGATTAAGACACTAGGCAATAGGCAATAAAAGTTCAGATTCTCCCAGGTGACAATTACTCACACCCTGTTGCACATAAGTCTGTTCACTTATAATCCCGATTAAATGATACGAGAACCAATTAGAGAAGCTTTCTTAGAAAAACCTTCTCTTATTAGTTCTTGTGTAATTTAATGAGATTAAAATTTAGCAGGCTTTTGTGCAACCGTGCATTAAGCTATTAAAAATTACGCAAAAAATGACAATAAGTTGGTGGTGGGGGGTAAATAGTTGGAGCATCATTACGAGAGAATTTATTAGTATATTGAAGATGAAAACGTTGTTGCTGATCCCTTCTTTTCTTTGCTATAAATAACCATTCTTTTCACTACGCCCAAATTTATTTATTGACACATTGATTCATACAATATGTATGTTTTTATGTTATGTTTTTACTAAGCACATCCCACATCACAACAGTGAGTAATCATACAGCTTTCAAAGTTTTCTAATTATCAAGTGGAAATTATTTTCGATTTTCTATTTTAATATCGACTACAGCTACTATAAAAGACTATCTTTATAGTTAATATTTTTCTATACTATTTAGTAATTATAATATTGACATGCTGTTATTTATTTTAAATGTAAAGATTTGTTCACTGACATATTGTAGCACTTTCAAGTTCCATTGAAATCATCGTTGACATACCGTATTTGATCGGTTGGCCGGACGCGTTAGGTTGAGAAAACACATTAGTGTGTGATTTTTATGTGGTCAAGAAGTTTCTTGAATTTACAATTTATATTTTCTCATCTAGGATACCTGAGTATTGCAAATAGTAGATTTGTATATTTCAAATTACTTTATTTTGTTAAGTTCATATCCTTTTTGTTTTATCTGTAGAATTCTGAAGTTTGCCTTCTTAAAGCTGCGTTTACACCAATGTTATTAGCAAAATGTTAATAACTTAATCCTTATAGATTCTATTGAAAGGAACTTGACAAACACATATGTGTATGATAAGTTATGTTCAATCTAATAGAATATTTAAGGATTAAGTTATTAACATTTTGCTAATAACTTTGGTGTAAACGCAGCTTAAACATGTTACTGCCATATCAAAGTTATTCTCGTGACTGGACCACCTGTAGGCTTACTGATTTTATAAATTTATGTTGAAATGAAAATAATACACACCGTGTCCCACGAAGAGGTTTACACGTTCCATCACATATTATATTAAGTTATAAAAAGTTTTTATAGGAAGCGAATTGGTAAAATTTTCAATATGCCGCCATTTTGTTTCTACGAAGGTTAGGGAGCTGAAATTTTCCCAGAATATTTTTAGAACCTACTTTGTGAACTGTGTGAAATTTAAAAAGGTTCGGTACATGAATGGGCACTTAATATAAAATTAAACGTGTAAAACTCTTCATGGGACACTGTGTCCCATGGACACATATATTGGTCCCATATGGTCCATGGAACCATCCCATATATGGACCATGGTCCCATGTATTGGACATATAGAACTACATATTTATTTATTTTGTCCGTGAATACAATTACAGATATAAATATGATTAGGATAGAAGTACAGCATATTAAACAATTTCAAATTTTTGTTTAATATTCTTTCATGTTTTTCAAAATAATTTTCTATGAATTATTGATTGTAAATTATTTGTTATATTACAATATAATAGGCTACATATTGGACAGATAGATCTACATATTTATTTATTTTATCTGTGGATACAATTAAAGGTAATATAAATATGATTATGATAGATCAGCATATTGAACAATTTCAAATACATTTTTGTTTAATGTTCTTCCATGTTTTTCTCAAAATAATGTTCTATGAATTATTGATAGCAAATGATTTGCCGTGTGATATGATATTGTAATTGTGTTGATAGATGGCAGCTGTGGCCCCGGTGGCGACGTGGGTGGTGGCGGGGGCGATGGAGGGGGTGGTCAAGAGGCGGAGATCAGCGTGGAGATGGCGTCGGTGTGGTACACCCACTCGCCCCGCCTCCTCTTCGAGCTGCAGTCGTGTGCCACCGACTTCAAGCAGTACATGGCACATCTGGCACGCACCATTGGCACGGCCGCCACCGAAATGGCTATTGGCCTCGTGCATGCCAGGTCAGTAGCGACAAAATAAACATGTTTTTCTGGAAAGCAGTATCAAAATCAATTTGAGATTTATTGTTCCATATTGTGATCCATTGATTGTGTTTTATTGATCCATGTTTTATTACAATTTCCACACAATATACAACATCGAGGTAGAAATTGGTCATTTTTTGGGTATGGTAATATGGGCTCAAGTACGCTCAATAATAAATTTTCCATTTTTCAACCGAATTTGATTTGTGATGTATGATTTTGAACCGCCTTGACGAGCCGAGAAGAATGAAAAATGTAGTACGATGAAATCCGAACATTGTATCAAAAGTTATAAGTGTTTGACCTTTAAGCGCGCCTCTCTCCACTAAGAAAAAAATCTGGTGTGGCACACTCACACAACTTTCCTTGCCGTTATGAAAATTGATCACCTGACGCTAGTGTACTCGCGCATCTTAAGTCTACTATCTATAATATATATTATATAAAAGCGAAATGGCACTCACTCACTCACTCACTCACTCACTCGCAGAACTGAAAATCTACCGGACCAAAAACGTTCAAATTTGGTAGGTATGTTTAGTTGGCCCTTTAGAGGCGCACTAAGAAATCTTTTGACAATATTTTAACTCTAAGGGTTGTTTTTAAGGGTTTAAAGTTCGTCTTTTAGCATGTATATTCTTCTTCTCCCAATCTCTTAATTAAAATTGAAATTTCCATATCATATGTTACTATAGAACTATAATCTAGATAGAGTACCTCTTCGAAACAGTTGTTAACTGGCAAATGAATTAATAATTTTGTCAGGTTGGCATTAAGTTGAGTTGACTTTGTTAGGTTGGCACCAAGTTGAAGATTTAAATGCATTTATCGCGGAAAAATCGATTGGGCACTGCTACTTCAATCCTTGGAATATTATGCCTATATTAGTAGCCGTCAGGCTCGCTTCGCTCGCCATATCCGTTTAGCCAGACGTTTAGTCTGGACCCCCGACCGGATTGTCCTAAAATATGATGAAAATTCTCAAATGAAAAATGCAGGCGAGCGAAGCGAGCCTGCTGATCTCATCATTGGGGGTCCAGGGGGCGGAGCCCCCTGGCTAGACGGATATGGCGAGCGAAGCGAGCCTGACGGCTAGTTCAAAGATATGAGACAGCTGGTGATAGGTCAATAACGCTGGAAACACACGAGGTCTGCTATCTCTTCTTAGTGAATCATTTGATAGAATCAACAGTTGCCAACAGTTTGCAATTGGATAATCACATTTTCTCGAATTTTGAGCTTATTTTCAATTTTAGGTGAAAATGTAACAAAACATTAGTTATAGAGATTCTCATGCTGAATCTTTTCCACTCGAAATTTTTTGTTTGAATTGTATCTGAAGCCTGATAATTGTGAATCTAAAAACATACTTTGCATAGATGGGGCAAAGCTCCTGAAATTTTTACAGATATAGTACTTGTTGCAGTTGATAGAGCTTATCAATGACTATTTCAGGTATGAATTTGATCAAAATCGTTGAGCCGTTTTCGAGAAAATCGCGAAAAACCCTGTTTTTGACAACATTTTTGCCATTTTAGCCGCCATCTTGGATTGCATTTGATCGAAATTGTTCGTGTCGGATCCTTATAGTGTAAGGACCTTACGTTCCAAATTTCAAGTCATTCCGTTAACTGAGAGATGAGATATCTTGTACACAGACCCACATACACTCATACATACACACACACACACACACACACACACACACACACACACACACACACACACACACACACACACACACACACACACACACACACACCAATACCCAAAAACCACTTTTTCGGACTCAGGAGACCTTGAAACGTATAGAAATTTAGAAATTGGGGTACCTTAATTTTTTCGGAAAGCAATACTTCCTTACCTATGGTAATAGGGCAAGGAAAGTAAAAATTAAATGCAGTGCATTTAAAGGGTGAATCTCATAGAACATAATCTCATGAACTAATATCATTGTGCAAAATATCACTGTGAGTACAATAAATAAAACTCTTGAGCTATCACAATTTTATTCCTGTAATCAAATAGGAAAGAGCTTACATAGGCAACAAAGGCCTGTGCGTAAGCTCGAGATAACAAGATGCGTTATATCTATACAATTATAAAGAGAGATATCTATTTTTTTTAGAGATCTAAACTACATTAAACTATTTTTTTAAATGAATCTATAATTCTTATGTATTAAGAAGGGATTAAAAAAGTGGAAAACTAAATTATAAATCATTTAAAATTTATAAATAAAAGATGATGAAAACCAATGAATAGCGAGGAAGGCTCAATTTAAATAACAACTACAAATCAGGGAAAAGCAGAACAGACAGGTTTCTGAACTCCCTACCAATATTATAGAACATTGTTCCTGGGTAAGAAATATACCTAAGTATCAATTCCAAACCGTCCAAAAGTCCTTAGTTACTCACACAGCCGCTATTCAATATTTTCATTTACTATTTTTTTTCTAAATCATGGCTGAACTCACAGAAGTGAAACTTCGCACAAACATTTATGACAACTAGACATAGCTACAAATTTGACATTTTCCAAATTCACGAAACAGAATGGCAGCCGTATAAAATTTTATTTCTCAAATAACCGAAAAACCGTTGATTTTACAAAAAATAACTTTTTTTAGTTAATTTAATTGCAAATTGATTGACACCACATTTTTCAATTTTGATCAAATATTAAGTGAGATATGGCAGCTTTAGTGACAGGTGACCGCTGAATGCCAATACCAAGAAGGTTTTATAATCTCTTTTCTGTATAGGGCTACTTGTAATAAAAATAGAAAGAAAAATAAAAATCTCAGTACCCTTTTTGAATTATTTAATCACAACATGTTTCAACATTGAAAATGAAACATAGATCACTTGAAAATGGCATCAATGTTGAAACATGTTGTGATTAAATAATTCAAAAAGGGTACTGAGATTTTCATTTTTCTTTCTATTTTTAGGTTTTATAATGTTTTATTATTGTTTGAAATGAACTAAAAACGAATATCATGCAAAGCATATGTGGATTGTTGCATTATTGAGGCACACTTTAGTAGCATGCCTAGGCGTGCACTTCAACAAACCTCCAGCGGTCACCTATTACTACATCTGCCATATCTCACTTAATATTCATTAATTAACATTAGATAGCAACACCAATACTGCCATTATGACGTGGACATTACTATGGTGCAGTGCTTCTGAATACGTGTTCCGCAAAATATCCGACTTGAACTTTGTGAATGTTTTGGAAAAAATGGAGAAACTTATATCTTTTATTACATTATATCAATTTCTTTTTAATTTTCACTCAAATTGTAACCATTGCAAATACATGATTCATGATTTAGTCCTGATTTATGTTATTGTATTGACAGAGCTGAACAACTAGTGCACAGCCTTTCGATGGGAGGCAGACTGTACGGTTCGTCGGGTGATGTGACCGGAGGAACGCCCAGACGTTACCGGAAGAGTTTCTCCTATTCGACCGAGCAAGTGGACAGCAGCCTAGCTCCCAGCAGAGGAGGATGTAGCACACCCTTCAGCCCAGGCGACAGCTATAGCTCCAGGACACGAATCAGGTCATTTCTTCAAAATAAGTTTGCAAACAATCCATTATTAGCATATCATACATGGCTTTCAAAATAAATCAGCTAACAATCCATCATTGGAAAAAACCTCATACATGGCCTTCAAAATAAATTAACAAACAGTCCAACATTCGAAGAAACCTTATACATGGCCTTCAAAATAAATTAACATACAATCCATCATCAGCAAAAACCTTATACATGGCCTTCAAAATAAATTAACAAACAGTCCTTCATTAGAAAAACCCTCATATGTGGCCATTGGGAGTCAGATCTCACAAGGCATCAAACCTGCATCACTGTAGAAATCAATCTGAAAAACCAATTGCTTTAGATATGCTCCAGCGTTTCTTATTAGGAAAATGTAATTGAATGTTGGCCGTGTCTATACTGTGCACATTCTATGTTTTTCATACTCAAATAATACCGGGAACCAATTAGCATTTTCATGCTAAATTAATGATAATTGATTATTGCCTGATATTCGTGATATCAAACAAAACATATCAACAAACGGCTTATTATTATAATCGATTTTCAAGAATATGCGAATATAATCAATTCGAACAAGTTGGTTTGTTTAAAATATAATCTCTTTGTCTTTGTTTCAGACTTGTCACATTGAAAAATCTATAAAAATAAAATTATTTTTAAAAATTTGTTAAAATTGATGAATTCTAACATCATAATTAGAATCAACAGAATGATGAATTCTGATGTCATAATTTATATCTACAGAATGAGGAGTCATCATGAATCGATGTGATTCCTCTGAAAATCGATAATTAATGCCAAACTGAGGTTCTCTATAATAAGGTCAATATAACAATAATCTGTATATCTATATATGCGAAATGGCACTCACTCACTGACTGACTCACTCACTCGCTCGCAGAACTAAAAATCTACCGGACCAAAAACGTTCAAATTTGGTAGGTAAGTTCAGTTGGCCCTTTAGAGGCGCACTAAGAACGGATTTGGAGAAATTTCCAAAGATACGCCCAAAATCTGCGTTTTCCAGCGTTTTCTCAGTTTTATCGAGAACAAAAGAACAGAAAATGTTCAAATTTAGTACAGAAGCACAGCTAGAGTGTAATAATGTTGTGTTAGAAGGAATTTGCAATAACGTCAAAGATATTATAAATATTTATTATATAATTATTAATAACGTCAAAGATAGATCCAAAATTAGCGTTTTTTCAGCGTTTTTTGCTTCTTATCAAATTTATCGAGAACAAATGAACAGAAATTGTTCAAATTTAGTACAGAAGCTAAGCTAGGGTGTAATAATGTTGTGTTAGAAGGAGTTTGAAATAACGCCAAAGATACGCCCAAAATTAGCGTTTTTCCAGTGTTTTTTGCTTCTTATCAAATTTATCGAGAACAAATGAACAGAAATTGTTCAAATTTAGTACAGAAGCTAAGCTAGGGTGTAATAATGTTGTGTTAGAAGGAATTTGAAATAACGCCAAAGATACGCCCAAAATTAGCGGTTTTTTGCGTTTTTTCAGTTCTTTCATCAAGTAATAGACAGAAAATGTTTAAATTTGGTACAGAGGTTTAGCTAGGGTCTAAAAATTTTGTGATGAGGTGACTTTGATATTTCATCAAAGATACGCCCAGAATCAACGTTTTTCTCAGCTTTTCTGCGTTTTCTCATTATTTTGACTTTCTGATGGAATGAAGCATGCTCAAATGAAAAATGCAGGCGAGCGAAGCGAGCCCGCTGATCTCATTTTTGGACGATCCAGCCGGGGGGTCCAAGGGGCGGAGCGCCCTGGCTAGACGGATATGGCGAGCGAAGCGAGCCTGACGGCTAGTTGTAATATATTGTAATGTAATGTATTTTTGGAAGAATAAATTTCAATTTCAACTTGGCAATGTTTGCAGATGGAGAGTGCACCTGGACACACCTGTGGTGATAATGCCGCGAGCGCCGAACAGTCCGGCGGTGATGGTGGCTCACCTGGGCCACATATCGCTGGACAACTCGTTCGCACCCAGCTCCCAGGCGGCCTCTCCCGGGTGGGCGGATAGCGAGGATGCCGCTGACCTGGACCCGGCCGAGGTCTATAGCATCGAAGTCAGGGACATGAACCTCTACACGCTCAACATCAAGCAACGCGCAAGCGAGTGAGTACTCAAAAAAGAAAGAGATATCCTATAATTGCCTGATACATCAATGTTTATGTTCAATTCAATGTTATTTAAAGAAATAATAATAATTGTATTATGTACTAGCAGGTAACCCGTGCTTCGCGAGAGTTTAATTAAAAACTTGACGTATTAAAATCTTGAAGAATTGAAAATAGGTCTATAACCATCTCTGGTAAATAAAGAATCTATATGCAAAATTTCAAGTTGAATAAAATAATTAAATTAAGTTAAATAAAGAATATAATTCTCTAGTAAATAAAGAATCTATATGCAAAATTCCAAGTTAATCAGTCCAGTACTTCAGACGTGATGATCTGTCATTCGTGAATTTCCTATCCTATACGTGTATAAGCCAGTTCTTTACTTTATTATAGTATAGATTATAATATTATTGTTATTACTTCATATTTCCATGCTAATATGCTGTAGATGAATAATTCCATTCTTATTTTTATTCAATTTTGAAAGATATTGAAGTATTGACAAGTATAGATGATTAAATATCGGCAAGTATAGCCGATTCCCATGTATCAGTATCACAGTCAGTGGAAATATAATTTTCATGAATGGGAATTCATGATAGGGATTCATGAATACATTTACATGAGTATTGTTTTCGCTATTACCATTCAGCACGGCGAGTATAAATAGTCTCCGATGGGAATATGTTCTCACTTTACCGGAAACGTTACTAATACTGATTCAATTTGGATACAGAAATTACTTATAATGAATTGAATAATTGTATAATAGACAAATATTTCACTTCGATTGACAGCAACATCTATTTTTTTCAAACATATTTTTAAGTGAAGATATTCATGCTCTTGAAAATTGACCCAGGAAACAATCAATTCGATAAGTTTAATTTTCAAATAAAATTCCTGATTGCAATTGGACCAGCGGCAAGGTTTTATCCTTATACTGGCGATTCCAAGTTATATTTGAGATAAATATAGCCTATAATTTTGGTATTATTTCTTACTCCAGTTTTATTTTTTCATATTATTGATCACTTTGTTGTAGTTTAGACTGTTATGTTTGAATAGAGAATTATCTTCGACATTTATCTAGAATATAATAAAGGAAAGAACTGGCTTACACACGTATGGGATAGGAAATTCATGAATGACGTCTCAGCTACTGAACTGATTAACTTGAAATTTTCCATACAGATTCTTGATTTACTGAGGATGGTAATAGGCCTATTTTAAATTCTTCAAGATTTTAGTACATCAATTTTTGCAGTTGCCAAGTTCTCAATTGGACCCTTGCGGAGCACGGGTTACCAGCTAGTCTTCTATAAAAAGATAATTTCTCATTTTCCAATGATATATAATTCTCTTGCAGAAAATATCTTATTTAATTTGTAATATTTGTCCTCTCCCAAGTACAGTATTTGATTGTGATAGTTCTATTTCTATTTATTTCTATTATAGTATACATTTGGGATTTTGATAGCAATTTTTGTTTTCCAGGTTGAAAATCTCATCGAACCCGAGTCAACTCATCAGAGTGGAGAAGCTGTACAGCTGCATGGAAGCTGGTAAGCCCGTTTTACACAACACAACCATCATGCTCAAAGTACAGCGTGAATCGGCCTTTGCACAGGAGATGCGGTTTCGCAGACAAGAAGACATCCTGCTGGAATCGGGCGGAATCACCCCGACCGAAACCGATCAAAAGCAAATAGTATCGGTGACTGGAAGTATTGTTTCGTCGCTGAAAGTGTCATTGTCACGGGAACAATACGAACAATTACTCGAAACTGTGATGGCCATCAACCAGGTGCCGAAGAATGCGGACAGTTGTGGTAGGAGGAACCAGGAGTTGGATCATACTTTGGATTTCCAGCGGAGTGGCACACTGGTGGATATTGAAGAGGATGCCGAGTTGCATACGGGGGTTTCGACACTCAGTTTGGACCCCACTCTGCGAGCCCGTATGTTGTTGCATTCCACAAACAACAGTCAGGAACACCTGGGCGAGGAATCTAGTTTGGCGCTGAAGGTATCCTTCCAACTCCCCTTATTAACTCTGGAGCTGATAGCTGATTTTGGAGGTGGTGAGCAAAGGCTGGTGGATTTGTCTTTTATGGAACTGTTTGTCCAGTATGAACAAATGATGGCTTATGAGAGGAACATACAGATGTCGTTAAGATCTGTTTTGTTGGAAGATTTGTCTAAACCTAAGGACTCCAAACATCGGTGCATAATGACGTCACAATGCTCCAATCAGGGAAACTCTAGTATTTACAACAATTTTGTGTCAAAATCCTGTCCCGATTTGAATAATACTTTGATTAACGATGGGAACCAGTGTTATGAAATGAGAAATTCGTTGCCAGACCACCTAGAGGCGGAGACGGTATTAGGTGCTATGCCATCCAATAAAACTAAACATCACTACTATAGTAGAATCTCCAATACCAGTACAACATCTAGTACTTGTCAACCAAACCAGATCGGTGGTAGAAAGAAATCCGTGTACGAAGCTAGTAACGATTACCCTGTCACACCTCCACCCTCCCCTAGATTAACCTCTTCCCCCCGTCTGTACAGGGAGGACAATTTGGTTCATGTGAATGTTGTGCTACGTACCCCAAGGAACCAATCCAAAAACACATCCAGAACTGTGGTGATTGATTTTAACAGTTTAGATGTTGTAGTGAATGTGGAATCTTGGGTGGTTGTGTTGGATTTCTTCGGGATAAGCTCATCGGATCCAGCTAACCCTAAAGATATGTCTCAAAGCAACATTCTACAAGGAGCGTCGTCATTGGAACAGATATACTTGGAAGAGTTGGATGAACAGTGTAGTAAAAATAATGTTGATGTCGGTATGGATTCGGAGTTTGATATAAGGGTACGATCTTTGACAGTGATACTAAACCAGGCACAGTATGAGGTAGCTCGTGCAAATATGTCACATCTCAGCGCAGTTGTAACAGCGGTAGCGGGTAGTGGTATAACAGATACAACCGCCAGTGTTGGCTCATTCAGTTTGTTGGATTTGACTCCCGAGCATGGACGGTTGTATCGGGAAAGATTTGTGACCGACGGATTGAAAATGAAGATGGTCAAGTACCAACAATCGGATACTGCTTCAAGGAACAACCGGGAATTCGATGTCAAACTAGATTTGGAGATGTGTTCTGTGCTTTACGTGCATACACAACGTTTCATAGCGGAGTTACAGACATTTTTTAGACACTTTTCCCATCTTCAACAACTTTTGGGGAGTATTCGTTCATCAACGGCGATCCCTGAAGAAACTGGACCATCCATGAGGCTGAAACTCAACCTACATGCGGCTTCCCCAGTTATTTTCCTACCACAAAGTTCACGATCAACCCAGTTGCTTGTTGTAGATCTGGGTAAACTGACAGTTAGCAATCAGTTTCTAAAAGCTGGGTCGCCTGGTACGATTAGTGTCTCAACAGACCCCTCTTTACAAGATATTGTGGTGTTGGATGTGTTGCAAATCCAGTTGGAAAATATGGATTTGTTGACTGGAGAATGGAGCTCGGAAAACGGACAGATTTCGTTGGGGAGTTACTATGTTCAACGTGATCCTTCCCGGTCGATGCTCCGTGAAAAGTGTGGGTTACAACTTCAGGTTGAGAGGAATTTGATGTCTCACCGTACACACTGTGTACCAGATATGAGTGTTAAGGGTACACTATCAACACTAGCAGCTACACTTTCTGTGGACCAGTACAAACTTGTGAAAGGTGTGCTTTCGTTCAACATTGGGGAGTGTTTGGACGACATACATCAACAAACTGGCCTCGATTTGAATAATTGTACTCAGAACATCCATTACAACCAACAAGGTGATGAAGAGGGAAACGTGTGGCCTTGGACTTCGATACATTTGGAACTTTTGGACGTGAGTGTACGTCTACAACCGACCCCCGATTTTACGCTAGCTTGTGTCAATTTTATCCGTTCCTATCTGAATGTGGAGAGCTACTCTGATCACAGTCAAGACATCGATCTAGTTTCACACGAGATTTTAATCATTGACACTCGTTACCAAGACGAACCAGTAAACAGACGATCAAATGTGTTTTCAAATATTCTACAACCGATGCGATCTGGAGGCACAACCCCGTACAACCCTTCTGATAGTTGTAGTGAGTACATACAGGCACAAGTGCATCACAGGAAAAGATCCGATTTTTCTAAATTTACGGTGCTTTTGAACAATATGCGACTAATGGCCATCGCTGATTGGTGGGAATCTGTGAGGGATTTTATCATGGAAAATCCTGAAATGCCTCCAATTCCTAGCACAGTTCCGCACTCCACAACTCAACCCAACAATAGTTTAATGTTCGAATTGAAGCTGAACATAACAGACTCGGAGATAGTTATTGTTGAAGATACGTCACAGTGGGACACCAACGCTGTTATACTGAAAAGTACAACGGTCATCTCGTACAAACCACTAGACAACGAAAAACCAGTTTCCTGTAGTTTGAACCATTGCGAGATGTTCTCCTGCATACTGGGCATGGAAGATGAGACAGCGCTATCAATTATTGATCCTGTGACTGTCAGTATTGAGATAGTAAACCGTAACTCGCCGACCGACGGTGACTTCAAAGTGTTGAAGATGCAGATGATGCATCTGAGCTTGCGACTTTCGTATCATGATGTGCGAATGTTCTCGCAAATGCTGCAGTCATTGCCCCAGCAGACCAGTTGGGCCAAGAAGAATGTCAATAAGCTGTCGGCGAAGCCTGCTAACTTTCTCGGTAAGTTCATGTATTGGTATTCAATAATTTTGTCAGTAGTAACATCTCAAAACTTATCACAGCCTTAACAAAATCTTTCCGCTACGAATTTTAATGCTATGCAATAGACATGTCATGTCTCATTTCGGTATTCAACAATATTGTCAATTGAAATGTTCAATAACTTATCACAGCATTGAAAAAATCTTCTCCACTACGAATTTGAATGATATAAATGAAAATCTCATTCTATCCAATTGGTATTTATAAATGATGTCGATAGTAATGTTCAATAAATTATCTAAATATTAACAAAGTCTTCCTCATTAAGAGTTTAAATGCGATCAATGGTGTTAATGCGGTCCCGGCAACATTAACCACAAGTCAGAGGCTCCAAAATTTATCAGGTGCGACCTGTAAAATCTAATGACAGACCTAAGCCAGCCAGCTCACTCAATATTTTCTATATTGAATAAGAAGATTCGAGATACTAGTGATTGGTTACTTTGTAACAACTGTAAATAATCAATTTATATTGGTGATAGGATAGTTGAAACATTTTTCTGTCATATTAATTTTATATTATAATATTTTTTTCCTGTAGTATTTATGATGTTATGCTATATCATATTATTTAACATAAAAATATATTTTATTATCATGTTATTGTATTTATGATGAGTATTGTTTGATGAATTGTTTATGACCTGTGTTAATATTGTATTATATACGATACATAACATTAAAAATAAAATTGAATTGAATTACCTTGTTCAGCGTTTTCCCTTTATTTTCATTGATTACTCGCATTTATAAAGTTACTAATATCGAAATACTCGCTAGTTATCCTAATATGAATCGCGGACAGGATTATCTTTGCTTGGTAGTAACATTGAGATAGCCATTTTTTGTTGTGTTTTGGTTTGCTTTTGAAATAAGAGCTCATTATAAAATATTATTACATCCACTTTGTTTCTTGTCAATATTTATTGATAGTTTGATTTACCTACTATTCTCTGAATTCTCCACGTTCATTTGGTGTTTTATAATTTGAGTTTTGACCTGAATTTGCTTGTTACAGCACAAGTGAGTAAGCTGGCAGCACTAGGCTTTGCGAGGGAGGACTGCGCCTCTGCACTGGAGCAGTGTCAGGGACAGCTTGACGACGCAGCCCTGTGGCTTGTGCAGCATGCCAGTGCAAGTGCGAGTGACAGTCAAGCCACTAGGCCCAACTTCTATCTGGAGGGAACCAGTGGATCAGCCGACAATACAGCTGCTTCTGCCGCCATGTCTTTCTCACAAATCGAGGTAAGATCTAGTGTTTTTTAGAGATTTCGATTAGTTGAAACAATTATTCAAGGCTTGAATAAACGCTTAATATTATTGTACAATATAGTGCTGTTGGTGTACTATTTGTAGGCCTAGTACCATTGTTGTACTATAGTACCATTATTTTGCTTGTAAAACATTAGGCCGCGTGTGACGTACACTTGAACATTATGCCGTCTATGACGTTCACGTCAGCTGTGTGGCCTGATGTTATCAGTAGTTACTATATTGTACAATGATATTGCTAGTCTATGGGCCACTTTAGTAAATTTAAAACAGGTATTTTTCTATTGGCATGCCTTAAAAAGTATTATAGGGAAGAATTTGGTGTCACATGGGTTTGAAATACCTGTGTATTGTACCAATCAGGACGGGTTGATGGTTTCATTTGAAATTCATGACATTTAGAGGCAGTTGGAATTTCTCAATATATTGTAAGACATTCAAACTCTGATATGTCCAGTTTATTAGCATTTTTTAAAACAAGTATAGTCAATCAGAACTTCAGTCAATTATACTTCTAACTGGGCGTGAACATTTATGATAATTTCTCCCCTATTGAGATTTATTAGAACCTCAAATCTTTGACTAAGAAGGCAGATCATCCACCACGTAGACTTTGTCGGCTAACGAGAGGCATATTTTAGAGAAGGGCAATGGTAGAGAAGTTCTCTTATCAACAATTTTATTACTGTAAATTATGAAAACACAAATTAAAATCGTCAACCACTTTTATTATTATATAATACTATAATAAAATTATATTATTATATAATAATAGAAGTGGTTGACAATATTTAAATTTGTGTTTCCATTATGGAAAAGTACCACAACATCACACACAACACAACTGTAAGGTATTGTAAATTATTTTAAAAATCTTCCAATCCAGTAAATATTTAATTGGAACATCATTAAACTGTTCAAATCTTTCGTTTAAAGACCAGTAATAGTGATGGCAGTTCTTTGTTCAGAAAATCCAATCACAAAACCAACCTATAATCAGATTCACGTTATACAGTCAGTGGGAATGATTGGGTAACACTTTTGCCAATTTCACTTCTCTACAAACATTTCAAAAAAAAAAAAATTTTTTTTCATTATTTATCATATTTTTATAATTGTGAATAATTTTGACTCAAAATTGTGTGCGAATTAAGTTATCATTTACGTTAGAATGTTACGTAAGTTACGTAACCTTTAGACTGTAAATATAAAAATAAAAATCTCAATACCCTTTTTGAATTATTTTATCACAACATGTTCCAACATTGATGCCATTTTCAAGTGATATGAAGTAAATAATTAAATACTGCTGGAAGATTCTTATTAAATCCTTTAGACTGTGTATTCCAAATTAAGGTTTAAAGCAGTTTTGGGTGAATGCCTGTAGTTTTTACCTGGATTGTATTCGTATGTGAATAAATAAATAACAATTGAGAAGTAGTATTTTCGTAACTCTTCATATTTCTGCGTAGATGGCAAAATTTTTGACAATGACGCGACGTTGAAAAAGGATATGCTCTGTCCAATGACAGACAAGAAAAGCAAATCAATGTTAATCAGATGCGGCATGAGACTAGATAACCTGAAGCTCTTTTGCAGATTTATACCAAAGGTTGAAAATATTATTACACTAGATGGTATGATATAAGGATTCATTCTGAATTTCAACTTATTGCAGGTGAAAACCGACTGCCTGTCAGTGTGTGTGATCGACGACTGCATGGACGCGGATGTGCCCCTCCTGGAGATGGTGTTGTCATCTCTGGTGCTGAAACATGACACCCTCAACGGAAGTGGATCCGCCAACTGCCAACTGGCCATGGACTACTACAACCGCAAGCTGTCTGGCTGGGAGCCCTTCCTCGAACCTTGGAGGTTAGTGATAGTACTTTCAAGACAGTGAGTAATGTCATACAGAAAATATAGCATTAGAAGAAAACCCGTGGTATAGGGCCATTTATGTTCCAAATTCAAATGTTAACTAAGGCCGATAGTTATTTTTCGTGAAGCTATGTGATGCTGGTAGTCTCTCACACTGTACGGTTCTTACACTCTCACCCGGCTAAAACAGTAATAATTGAGGGTATTTAAGATTGACTACAATATAAAAGAAACTTTCAAGCACTTTACAATACAATAATTACTAAATTTAATCTAATACAATATAGAACAAAATAGTATCGACAATAAAATACAAGAATCACTACATTCAATCAGAAAATAATAATTTGAACTGTAATTAATTGGAAACTTATTACATTTATTCGAAACTTGAAAAGATAGGTTTTATCAATTCATATTTCATTGTTATACTGTAGAGAAATATTTTGTTTCAATCAATAAACTTTGATTTGGTTGATTACGTTTCAGTATATATTGGTATAAATATTTGAGATAATTTATTTTTGAGGTCATTTTGTCCAATTTTGTCTTGTTTTCTCTTTTCTAATTTCGTTTTTATTTTTAGGAGCAACGTTTTGTGGGAGAGAGCGTGGAGTTGCTCAGCAATCAATAAGCACCTAATGCAACTGCACATCACTTCGCCAGACATCCTCAACCTGAACATAACCTCAACTCTGATCGACCTCTACAGTCAGGTCAAGGACAAGTGGACTGATGACTACTATAATCCCAAAGAGAGGTGAGGCTGCTTTATTTATTCATTCATCGAAAATACATTACATGATAATAAGCAATACAAAAAATCTCTGCTTGTAGTGAGATATTCGTTTCAAAGTCAGCACCTGTTTAACTTTAGTTTGCTATCATTGTCATTACATAAAGCAGATAGCTCCATCCTTTCCCAACTCCTGACCGTTGCCAAACGGTCAAGAAAGTTTGTAGGTTATAAAGAGATATAATGAACTACCAGAATATTTAATTTCTGGTCAAAGCAAAAGACAGAAGGAGGAAAAATCAAACGTCTGCTTGTAGATACACGCGGACAGACGGATGTCTGTGTGCGTTGCAATATTCGATAAACTGGGGAGGGATTTCCTCTGTCTGTCTGCTTAGGTCCGTCTGCTGTTGTGTGCGTTGGCCTTCAAGCTGCATTCCCACATATCAGTATCATTGAACATGTCCTGTATAGTTACATTTCAATGAGTTCTAATGGGACTATTCACACTCGCGTGGCCGGGCGGAGTGGTTGACCGAGTGAAGTGAGGTCCAAGATTCAAGTCTACGGTTTCGCATTTCTCTTATGTATTTATGTTTACATTTATGTTCCGCATTTACGTCGGAACGCGGCAACAGATTTTCATGAAATTTGCCAGGAATGTTCCTTTTTGAATTGCGCGTCGACGTATATACAAGGTTTTTTGAAATGTTGCATTTTAAGGATGATATAAAAGGAAGAGGAGCCTCCTTCATACGCCAATATTACCGTGAAAATAAGACTATAGAATATTATTCATCATGAACTCTCATCATGAGCACTCGAGTGGATTATTAATTGCATGCAATGACGCATGCAATTGATTACTCAAAGTAGCACAGTATTTTCTCCTGACCTTTCTCTGCTTTCAACTTGGTCAGCTTTTTATGATAGTAGTTGTTTATAACAGATGATTAGCGTTGTTGATACACCAACCCAAACATCCATTAGCCGTTTTCACACCGATATCTCGCCAACACGACAGGACAGGACAGAATCTACTCTGATGGAAAGTATGGAGAGTCTGTGGTTTATAAATGCGCGAGATCTACTGTTCACAGAACTACTAGTATTTTCAGGACTGGTTTTCAGGACACTTATTAAATCTAATGGACCAATAAATCTATAGAGTTCATATAGTTTTAAAGGTCAATTAGATTTAATAAGTGTCCTAGAATCCGGGCCTCAGGCCCGCGGTAAGGTAGACCTACGCTAATCCACGAAAAGCAACCCACGCCGTGGGATGTTTTGTAAACCATTGCTATAGAATTATTCATAATCAATCAGCTGACAAGTGGATTATTCATTTCATGTATTATTTTCATTAAACAGATGTCTGGAGAGCAATGTTTTACAAAACATCCCACGGCGTGGGTTGCTTTTCGTGGATTAGCCTGGGTCTACTTGGCGGCGGGCCTTACTGTACACGATACTTACCGAACATGAAGTGATACTTATATGTAAGTATCACTTACATATATGTAATCTAACTTCATTTAACATTTGCTTGTAATTCTGTTTCTTTTGAGTTTAACTCTTCCATCTCTTTCTATGAGATTGTCAGGTAGACAATAAAAATTAAGATCAGGTACGACTACGAAATTATCGTCTTTTCGAGTTGAACTCTTGCAGCCTTTTATGTAAGACATTGATCAGGTACGAATGTGAAATTCTGTTTCTTTTTTTTATATTTACCTATTTATACATTGATAAATATTTCATAAACTTAATCATTTTGAGTTGAACTCATCCATCTCTTTCTACGAGATTGTGATCTCTTGAAAATCTTTTAACTTTTTTATCAGGTATGTGTAATTCTGTTTGCTTTGAGTTGAACTCTTGCATTTTTTTGTATAATATTGACTTGTTGAGCAGGTACGATGTGGGCGGTGCGAAATCGGTGGCAAACAGCAGTCCCCCGGGCTACAGACGTCGATGTCCGTTTGTGCCGTTCGCTCTATTGAATGACACCGGGTCGCGGCTCTGGTTCAGCACGCTGACTGCGCACTCACCCACCTCCGAGGTAGGCCAGGAGAGGGAGCAAGCCGCTAGCAAGCCAGACAGCTCCTGGACACTTGTCGAGCCCGGTGATACGGTGCCATTCACCTTCGAGGAGAGAGGTGATTCATATTGATTGATTGATTATCCGATTAGAAAATAACAATGTATTGCCAGCTCTTGCAATACCCATTCTACATGCATTCATTTAAAGCTATACATTCATTCAAAAACATATGAAAATTTTAACGTAATCCGTACAGTATTCATTTATTCATTTATACATTGATACAAACTATATCATTCTCAACTATGAATGATTGGGAAAGGAATAACGGGCTTAAAGCCCAAAACTGTTCCATTCCCAAATTTAGATAGAAATTGTACAGATATTAAATGAAGATGAGTTAAAACTTTTTAAAACAAAGAGTATAATTTATTAGTTATTGCCAGCGTAATCTTATATAGATTTAAGATTGCCCGTATGCTCCATCTACATCTGAACGAAAGAGGACCAGTTGGTGGTTTGATAAATGTGACCATTTGATCCTGGATCATGATAAACTTTTGCTTGACTGTTGTTCAGCATAATGGAGTCAGTGAATTTTAGTGATTGTTTTGTTTTAATTCTAATAGAATATTATTTTTATCTGCACACAACAACATAATTCATTAACCCTTATGTTTATTGTTTTTGAAGGGACGGATTCAAGGATCCAAAGGTTCAAAGAACCCCACACGTTAACTGAAGCTTATTGTGTTCCCAAGTAGTATGTTAGTTAGGCAAACCAATACCCATGTCCTTTACAAGGACTAGGAGTTTTTTCCTATACTAACATTCCATTCATCACTTGGCTGCAATCCTTGTCGCAATCCAGTGTGATATGTTTGGCAGTCTCTTCAGACTGATTAGTCCTCGTGACCTACGTGAGTTCCACTCCTGGCCTTCTTTGTAGGTCCTTCCGCTGAGGAAGGGGCGGCCAAGTTGCCTCTAGGGCGCCTGGCCAACCTTGACTCAGCCTCTTGACCCACATTTGTCCCTAGCGTTTCACCCATCTCTGTTCTCTTGGTTTTTTTCTTTTTGCCCCTCTGAAACTCCGCAGGGTCAAAATCCTCACCTCTCCTAAGAAGTTTTGCCTAAATGACCGCCCTTCTTTGAGCAGTGGTGAGGTTTGGTCTCTCCACCCACAACTCGTGACCTACGTGAGTTCCACTCCTGGCCTTTTTGTAGGTCCTTCCGCTGAAAGAGGGGACGCTAAACTGCCTCTAGGGCGCCCGGCCACCATCGACTCAGCCTTTTGACACACATTTGTGCCTGCAGTTTCGCCCATCTCTGGTCTCTTGGGTTTCTTTTTTGCCCCTCCGAAACTGCCCTGTTGGGGCAGATCCCGTAGGTTTGAATGCAAGGCAACTTCTGGAGTTGCCTTGAGGTCCATTTTAGTCGCCTCCTACGACAAGCATGGATACTGTGGGTGAATTCTGGTTTACAACACATTCTTGAGTACGATGATCGACTCAAAGCTCCCCCAACCCACAGGGGGCATTAACACCTAAATTGTTATATGACATGATGTATTGTACTCTATAGTGTGATTATAGCTGATATCTTTCAAGTACCTAGTTATAGTTACAGACATTTTATATACAGAAATTTTACCCAAGTTTTAAGTGCTATGCAAATTGATTTATATTGTATTGCACACGACCTTACTCACACACAGACTCGCTCTAGTTGAAGAGTACAATTCTTTGAAATTATTGTAAAGTTAACATTTCAAATGTTTGTAACATGTTGCTTACTGAGAATAACAACTTTTTCATTAATTAATTAATTAATTCATTCATTGTATATTATTGTTGTAGTAATATTAGTGATATTGTTCATTTATTGTTATATAAAGTGATGTGTAACTTCATAGTGTAACTTCTATTACCATAGAACACAAAACAATTACCAGAATGGTGAGAATCTTGTAAATACACTGACTCAAGTATGCTATAATAGTAGTCAAGCCCATGTTCAACTTAATCTAGAACTTTAGATTAAATTAATTGATTAACTTAATTGTCAACTTTATCATTATGTGTAAGCTTAAACAACCAGCTGGTCCGCTTCCGTTTAAACGTGGATGTTGCTTACATCATTTCAGTCATCTTACACAATTCAGTCAGTCTTTCAGTGCAACTCAAAAGCTAAATAAAAAGGTCTCATCACTGAATATTAAAATCTAAATTCAAATACACCCCATGCTACAACAAATATAATGTACTAGACTGTGCATTGATGTATTCTGTAAAGCATTAAAAGATAATTAAAGTTTTCAATTTGAATTCAGAAATAAAGAATTTTTGGATTCCTATTTAAACTCAATTTTAAATTAGCTCAATGAAATTTTAGTTTTCAAAAATATATTTGCATTAGAATTCAATCATTCCTTATAATTACAGTATTTAAAATGAAGTTGAAATATAACCCATTCCAGTGATCTTTAGCGAGAGATGATCGTTGCAATTTGATAAGTTATAATATCAATGCACTGCAGACAGAGATTTAATTTGCATTAAAGTGTTGATGACAATGTGTACGTTCTGTGTACAGTAAGTTGTTCCAGTTCCAATCGTAAATTGTTCCATCACGTGACTAGTGCAAAATGCTCCCATGGAACGCTATTTCAAAATCGTTGGTTCAAGCTTTTGGCGCGCACTTATAAAGTTGATTTACACCAAAATGTGTCGTTTACTAGTTGTGAATGAAGAAAGGCTGTTTTACATACTTACCGTCTAGAAAAGTGTGCATTTCTTTCATTCCATTACTCTTAAATTTTCTATAGAGAAAAATTCATTTAATGAATGGTTATCAAACATCATTTTGTTGGTTATATATTCTATGGCTATGGCTAAACCAAATGGTTATCAAACATCATTTTGTTGGTTATGTATTCTATGGCTATGCTATGGTAAACAAACAAGCTATCAGCGCATGCGCAGAGAAGCAAGCCTACTACAATTCAATCGACCAATGAGAGCTGAGAGCTCGGATAGTTGGAGCTGTAACAATTATTTACCAGGCTTCGACTGTGGCGAAGGAACTTGGAACTGGAACTGGCTTCTGGTACAGAATTACAAATATATTTGGTTTTTATCTATACTGTTGTAAATAAGAGTGAGTGTTTGTAAATATTTTTTTTTCGCAAATATATTTCAATTTCAATGTTGGACAGGCAAACAACGACACAGGAATACACACAAACTGAAATCGCACAAAGTGAGGCTATGTGTGGACGGATGGAAGCCAATATGTCCGGCAGTATCAGTGGACAGAGTCGGAGTTTACTTCAGACAGGCGTCACCCGACTTTGCAGTGGAGGGTGTGGATCTGCCCCAAGCCCGTGTTGTTCTCGAAGTCACACTGGAAGGATCCGCAAGGAAACTGGTGACTGTCAGATCGGCTCTGCAGATCACCAATCAGCTCACTAGTCGGATCGAAGTCAAACTGGACAATGCTGATCTACATACTGGCGGTGAGAACTCTTACAATATGTCACTAGTTTTGTTGATTAATATCAAAGACTCCTTCATTACTCAAATAGATATTTTCATTATAATATATGCAGGTTTTCATGAATCCTTTGCAAATGGTATTTCCTAAAGCTAGAACAGTAGTTTGTCAATATTGGGCCTCTGTAAGAATTAGGAAAAAGTTGAAGGTATAGTCTATACTCTTCAAGGCTGAAACACACCTGTCATACAGAGTTCTGATCTGACTTTCCTATGGTGTGGAGGTAGGACAGGTGATATGATGGACATGTTAGGCTTGATGCATTCAATTCTGTTATCTGTTTCGCTGTCATACAGTCGTCCGCCTGTATGACCCGAGTCGGATCGGAACACTGTATGATAGCTGTCTCCCGGCCTCTACTTTTTCATTCTTATCCTCCACTTGATATTAGATTCCTCCTAATTAATATTTTACAGTGAGAAACTTCTCACTCCAAAAATAGTTAAGATTATCTAGGTAAAAGTAGATATGTGAATCAACCTCAAGTACTTTTTAGCTAATGACTTATCAACTAAAACCTTTTTTTCATTATGGTTGTATTGTGAGTGATGTTGTGTATTTCCCCATAATGAATGAATACAAAGTAATGTTGTCAACAACATTTCTCTGACATCATTCCGTCGTTTTGGTGAAGGCACTATTGACATAGTTGATTTAATTTTCATGGATTTCGATGATTTATAATTGTTTTGTCTTGAACATGAAGATAATTCTTGGAAATTTTAATATAATTTAGACGATTTTGTGAAATGAAGAACTTTTTTCCTCTGAATGGAGGGAAACCATTATATTTGACCTGTTGTACACCGTTTGACCTGTGCTCATCAAATGCGGTTCAACACGACGAAATAATAATACTAATACTAATAATAAAGGAAAGAGTTGGCTTATACACGTACGGGATAGGAAATTTACGAATGACGCATCATCACGTCTGAGCCAATACACGTAGATGATAGGAAATTCACGAATGACGAAATATCATGTCTGAGCTACTGGACTGTTTAACTGTAAATTTTGCATATAGATTATCAATTTACCGAGGATGGTTGTAGGCCTATTTTAAATTCTTCTAGATTTCAGTAGGCTACCTAGGTGAAATTTGCAGTTTATAAAGTTTTCAATTGGACCCTTGCGGAGCACGGGTTACCTGCTAGTCACTAATAAATACAAGTATATTATATAATCTTGCATTGAATGCGTGTATGTGCAAGTACACGTCTTATTTACTTACTTTGACTACTTGAAATCGTTGCCAAGGACTGGGGTCTCCAGATAGGCAGTGTCATAAAAAATTTTTGTCACACACAAAACTGCATGGCTATTCATGTTGTGGAGGTACTGGATCCGCAAAAAATGATGATTTATAATGTTGTCTTTTCTCATGACTGACCATCATTTATGTTTATGCCAGGTCGTATGCATTTAGTAGTGGAGCCTACAAACACATTGTCTGTGCCGCTAGCCTATGCTATAGCACAAATGTACGTGAGGCCTCTGGAGAAGTCCAACTCTCCCAACCAGTATTACGCATTCAGCAATCAGCCCATTGCCTGGAAATCGGTGTCGCAGCCCGGTGAAGTCGTCAACAAAATGCATCACTGCAACAGCAATCGTGGGCCCAGTTTCAATGTGAGTCATGCAATTACATCATTCAACTGTAAATGAATCGATTATTAATTTTTGTTATCCTTTTATATTCCTTTTATATTTTGTTATCCTTTTATCATTCAACTGTAAATGAATCGATTATTAATTTGTGTTATCCTTTTATATTTTTATTGTTATTAATGATAGGAATAGAATTTCAAATTAGTTTCAAATTTTGTAATCAAAATAAACATATTCGCAAATGAAAGACAATTTATATAGATTGTCTCTTTTCTGTTTAGGGCTACTTGTAATTTAAATAGAAATACAAATCTCAGTACCCTTTTTGAATTATGCTATCACAACATGTTTCGGACATTCATGCCATTTTAAAGACTTGAAATACAAATTTCACTACCCTTCTTGAAAATGGCATGAATGTCCGAAACATGTTGTGATAACATAATTCAAAAAGGGTACCGTGATTTGTATTTCTATTTATATTATAGACTGTGCACAATTATTGTTAGATCTTGTAAGAATTGTAACTTTGCCAGGAAGACAAGGTAACAATGATTCTTGTAACAAAGATTCTTACATTTCTTTTCCGTGAGTTCATAGAACGTTCAACACCAAGTAAGTTTATAGTAGATGGATTATAAGGGAGGGTCCTTTTTTACACTTGGAAAAGCTGTTGGGCTCCTTTTGATTCACTACTCTAATTTATTCTTCAATAGCATGTTTTTTCAAATTAAAGGTTTTGAGACCTGATTTTTGATTGAAATAAGGTGATATAAGTATCAAATAAAATAACGATTGAAATAGTCAATCAAAATAGGATTGAACATTAACATAGAGAAAAAATAGCATGAGAATATATCTCATGGTATAGGTCGTTAATATTTTAAATTTCATACTGATTTTATGTTAACTCAAGCCGATTACTGTCGACTGCTACCTATTATCACTGCTTTGTTGGAGTGATAGTGTAAGAACGGCACTGTATGAGAGACTACCAGCGTCACATAGCTTTAGCAAACAACTACTAGGACTATCGGTTTGATTTAATAGGGAAATTTGGAACATAAACGCTCTATACCATGGATATCTTCTTATGCTATATTTTCTCTATGATGTTATTTATTAATTCCTCATAAATTACAAAGTGAATAAAAATATTAATCCTAGTAACCTTTTAAATCATTCAGTCAAGACATGTTTCGGCTACTAATGCCATTTGCATTGAAATGCATTTTTGTTGAAAGGGCATTAGCATCCAAAACAAGTCGTGACGAAATAATTTAAAAAGGGTGATCCGATTCATTTTTTCATTTATATTGAAAAGTAGCCCTAAAGAGAAAAGACAATTAGATGGCGAATCAACCCAACATAAATCAATAAACTATACAATATACACTGCAATAATTAAATTATTCCCAATAAATTAATGGACCAAATGTAATTATCTTTTGTGTAGTAGTGAAGGTATATAATGCATAGCAGTTGGTGCATAAACACCACGAACGGAAAGGCTATATAATTGCATTAATAATTTTGAATTTAGAAGTACTGTTCAGTTTACTCATTTTAAAAGTGTTGAATAATTCAAATTTGTAAATGAGTGCATTGAGTACATCAGTAATGTTTCCAGAACTATGGCAAAAAAGGAAGCAATCAGTTTTTGTTTATTGAATCTATTTCTATTATTATTGGCTAAGAATCTGAGATTATATTTCTTTCAATTGTTTTATGTGTTAGTATTATTGTATGTAAATATGTTTGAATAGCTTATGCTTGTAAACTACAGCAGTAGAAAGTCAACTTCTTCTTTCTTGTGTGTATATATATATATATATATATATATATATATATATATATATATATATATATAATATATCGTATGGTTATGTCAGCAAATCATACACACAAAGATATAGAGTATTATTTACTCACGTCAATAAATATATAAATAAGAACAAATTTATAAATAAGAATTGAAATAAAATGCCTATCATGTTTTGAATTATTACAGAGCTAGATCCAACCCTTTGAGCCATTCCACAGACTCATCACTGACATCATGTACACCTTCAACCCCATCAGAGAGAAATCGCAAGGGGCACTCTTCGGCAATATGCCTTATAGTTTATACTGCCGCTCCACAATCACATGTCTGATCGTCTGTCAGGCCCCATTTTGACCGCCAATAATTGCATCTACCTACTCCTGTGCGGAAACGATTGATAAGAGACCATTGTTTCCGAGGAAGAGTCATACCATTTACCTGTACTGTTGGGTCTCTTATTAGAAAGGAGTTCTGCCCAATAAAGTTATCCCAAGATGCATTCCACTCTTTATCAGCTGTATAATCTTCAGCAATTAACTGAGGAGCTGTCTGCATTGGTGGGTGCCTAGACTTGAGGCGGTTGGGGTGGGGTATCAGGTCCTGCGTAATTGGTTCTTGTACTCTGGGTACCTATTGTTGTATTGACTCCTCCTCTAAACACGGACTTCTTCCATATTAGGGGAGTAATTTTCAGGGGAATATATTGTAAAATGTACTTTCTGAAAATAAAATGAACTTGAATTGAATTGAAAAAATCATAATTTATTCATAATTATTTTATTGATAGCCTGTCTACACAATTATTTTTCAAAATAATTTGGAAGAGGACCAACAGGCACTGTCCAAATCTGTTCCTCCCGCGAATTTTGATTCATTAAACTAATCCAGGAATTAGTTTATGTTTTCTTCACTTTATAAAAGATTGTCCAATTGTGTGACCAAATACTTGAAAATAGTTGAGTGAATTGCTTTGTTTTGTTGCAGTTGTGCGCAGTGATCCGCCGGGAAGGCTACCCGGTTGAGCGGCCGGTGTTCAACGATGTGTTTGTGCAGCCAGCGCACTCTATCACTCTCATCAGTCCAATGACAATCGTCAACCTGCTGCCCAACGAACTGCACTTCTCAGTCAAGGGCGTCTGTTCCGGTCGAATTCGGCCCGGCGATAGTGCCGCGTTGCACGAGGTATTCTACACTATTGCTACTAATGTTCAGTTTAGTTTCGGTTTAGTTTTAGTTTAGTTCAAGCTTAGTATCAGTTCAGTTTCAGTTAATTTCCAGTTCAGTTTTGTTTAGTTTCAGCTAAGAGCCTGTGTTGAATAAGTTTAAATCATAGAGAAAAGGTAGCACAAGAAGATATCCCATGGTATAGGGCGTTTAGGTTTCAAATTTTACTATTTAATAAAACCTAGTTGTTATTTTTGGTGAAGCTATGCGACGCTGGTAGTCTCTCATAGTGTGTCGTTCTTACACTCTCATACGGCCAAAACAGTACTAATAGACAGTAGTTGTCAGTGATCGGCTCTAGTTAACAAAAATCGGCATGAATTTTGGAACATAAACGACCTATACCATGGGATATCTTCTTATGCTATCTTTCCTACATGGTTTCAGCTAAGAGTCTGTACTGATCAAGTTTAAATGACCTACATTTGGTTGTTTACAATATGAAATTTTGTTTATATGACCTCATGTTATGAATTCTGTTGTATAATATTTTATAAAATAATAACTAAACTGAAACTAGATGGAGTTTAGTTTTTGTATAATTTTGTTTCAATTTAGTTCCAGCTAGAGTTTAAGAACGTTTAATAGTTTCGTTTCATCCTTTCCGACCGTTGATCGAAAATCATTTGAGTCACTTTCTCTACTTCTACATCAATATTACAGTACATCACTTATATCACTCAATGTATTGTTTTAAACGTTTGCTTACAGGGTTGGGCAATGAAGTGTCGATGATTTGCAATAGCAGTTAAGAAAGTTACACACACATCGATTTTTGGACATGCGTTTTTTTATAAATTCTACCAGATTGAATGGAGCTTGACAAACACATGTTCACATCATATTAGGTTTGTCAATTTATGCTCAATCAAATGGAATTTATAAGAATGGCAACAAATATTAAGTTCAAAAATCGTATTTTAAAAGACATTTCTGTCCTTATTTGAGAAACGTGAAATGAATGAAAGTGACTATATTTTCTTGAAGGTTGATACAAAACTCGCCGTTGAGTTGCTGCTACATGTGGAGAACTACCCTGGTCTGTCAGCCCTGATGCTCCCCGGGCAAAATGCGCAATCCAACTTCACAGCCAGACTTCGGCTGCAAGATCTTTCCAAACGGCGGTTGAGTTTATTGGCGGCTGTAACCTATAGTATCACACATGGATTGAGGGTAAGTGCTTTTTCAATCTGTGTTAACATCATAAATATTTGACAATCATGTTTGAATTAAGTTTGCTGGTTTGTGTACATATTTGCAGGAATTCATTATGTACGAAGGTCATTCAATAAGTAACGAGACAAATTACTAATTTTCAAAAACGGCTAAATTGATCCATATGAAACTTTTAGGACATGAAGTTGGCAACTTTGCGATGACATCTGATCATTTGTTCTATCGTATTTCATAAACATAATCGCAAATAGACTTAGTTATCAATGGTGAGTCCGCTTGAGAATTGCACCACGGAAGAAGAACGTGCCGTGATCAGATTTGACTGTCTGTCGTTTCAACTCTGGCTCATAGTGGTGGATTCATGTTTCATCACACGTTACAATATTCTTTTGAAAGAACATTCTCCTTCAGTCGCTATTGTTTATCAGAGAAAGCCAATCAGTGTACAGAGAGGAAGATGTTAAATATAATACTGAAGATTTACTTGAAGATAATAATAATTTTTCTCAAACTGTAGGTTTCAATTTTTTCTTTAGTATATGCAATGCTAGGTGGTTTATGGGTAGTGAGTAGTTGCTATTAGTTGCTAAGTGGCTGATGCGCTGATCAAAATTGCCAACCTATCACTTTTACCAACTTTATGGCGTGAATTTAACTGTAGGTGCTTACCTCATTTTAGTGATGACGTCTTTGAAAAACTTAGATTCACTATCGAGCTCTTGTATTTTAGTGATTATATTTATATTGAGTTCACCTGAAAAAATAATACATAAATGTTAAAGTATATATTTGATGTGTAGGGCTACTTGATATATTTTTTTAAAGTAATTAATACCCTATCTGGGCAACTTTATATTTTCTAAGACTCAACTCACACTTACGTGACTCAGGTCGAGAAGAGACTCGTCTCTAGTCGAGAGCATGTGTTTCCAAATGGTGACACTCATACCAATCGATTCTAGTCTTCGCGACGTCGTCATTTTAAAATACATGCTCTCGACTATATCGAGTCTCTTCTCGACTGAGTCGCGTAAGTGTGAGTTGAGCCTTAAAGAATTGATCAATACCCTTTATTCTTTATCGTAGACAATTCATGTTTTGGAGATGCGCAAAGAAATTGTAAGATGCCAACATAAAAACTAGACTTGACAAAAGCGTTTTCAAGGCGTTCTTAATAAATAATACAGACAGTAGTCCTAATATAGCAGCACGCTTTTCAAAGAGTTGTGGAAAATGTAGCGTATTAGCTTTAGTTGATAAACTAGATCAATTCCCAGATGTGCGGCTTACCTGTGACTCATCCTAACTTAAAATCAACTTATAACTGCAAAACCTGATAAAACCCTAAATGCCATAAATACCTGAAATATCCCTATCTAAAATTTTCAACTGAACTTACAGCTTGTTAAAAATATAAGCTTATAGCCTAAGCTCATTAAAAGAAAAAAATTGTTATTTATGAAATTGATAAACTAAATAAATCATATTTGATTTAACGATGGAACCATTATAGGTATTAATGAAGATGGAAACCACTAGATCCTTATATGAACAAATAATGATCATTAATAAATTAGTGATGTTTGTGATTTGTATTTTTTTCAAAAACGAATTACCGGTATGAACAGAAGATTTTTGTGAATTCAAGTTCTACAAACATTCTATTGTTATTATAGGCTTCTAATAAACAATCATTTTAATTAAATTAGAAAAAAAATAAAATAAAAAGTAGACTAGCCTACTTGAATACGTGTATATAGGTGTAATTCCTAGGTCCAGTGCCGAAATACCTGTCATTACATTTTTGGTTGGGATCGATTTAGTAAGCCTATGTTATTTTGAGCACAAAAATTAAACGGCGGGCACTATTGTTTTTAAAATAAATCAAGTTCAAAGTAGCACAATTTTGCATGCATTCAACCTGTAAGGTGGCAGCCATTTTGATTATCGAAATCCGTTATTGCAAAACTGTTCAACTTACGCAACTTGAAATAAGTTTTGACAATCAATTCATGCACTTTACTATTCTATAACCTATTTTCTATAAGCTATTTGATGAAAAGCATACTTTAAAAAACCATACCGGTACAAATGAAAACCCGACTTTGCTAAGTTCAAATTCATACTCTGTATAGTTATTTATCAGCTCTATTAACTGGCATGAGTCTCCTTTCTGGGAAACTAATGGGGGGTCCACCCCATCCTTGAGAAATGGACTTTGTAACCTCCTTCTCGTGCATGAGGTAGGTAGGTAGAGCAGTTCATAAAAAGAACACATAGTCGAGATATTTCATCTGTAGAACAGCTGTTTTGACGACTTTAAAAAAATGACGACTAAAAAAATCATTGAATTTCACAATTTACACAAAGGAAAAAGTACTCTGAAAACAATTATATATACACATATACAAAAGTCTGATCGTAGTTTCGAATATGAGCAAGGAAAGTTGTGTGAGTGTACCACACCAGATTTTTTCAAAAACGAATTACCGGTATGAACAGAAGATTTTTGTGAATTCAAGTTCTACAAACATTCTATTGTTATTATAGGCTTCTAATAAACAATCATTTTAATTAAATTAGAAAAAAAATAAAATAAAAAGTAGACTAGCCTACTTGAATACGTGTGTATATAGGTGTAATTCCTAGGTCCAGTGCCGAAATACCTGTCATTACATTTTTGGTTGGGATCGATTTAGTAAGCCTATGTTATTTAGAGCACAAAATCACAAAAATTAAATGGCGGTCACTATTGTTTTTAAAATAAATCAAGTTCAAAGTAGCACAATTTTGCATGCATTCAACCTGTAAGGTGGCAGCCATTTTGATTATCGAAATCCGTTATTGCAAAACTGTTCAACTTACGCAACTTGAAATAAGTTTTGACAATCAATTCATACACTTTACTATTCTATAACCTATTTGATGAAAAAACTTACTTTAAAAAACCATACTGGTACAAATGAAAACCCGACTTTGCTAAGTTAAAATGAATAATGATAATAGTTTATTACTAATTGTCAAGGTGATACCTACTTTTAATTTAATTCTTAAATATTTTCTTACCCAAGTGACAAGAATTTTGTTCCACACCATTTTATCCACCAGAGTAATTTCGATCTTAGATAAATTATGTATATAGTAATCTATGGATACCAAATAGATTATAATTAAAATTGGCGTTAACAGAAACTTATTCACTCAACTTCAATGCAAGACTGGAGAGAGTTGAGAGTTTAGAAATGTGAAGTAACAGTGGCAGATTAGATTAAACAATCAATATTTCTGGTTGAAATGGGATTAATTCAGAGCCGAACTGAATCAAAAATCAACATGATTGAGTCCGAGATAGAACCGATTCTGTATATTTTTGAAATTGAAAGATAACAGAAAAGATAACAAGCAAGGTAGAGGTTTATCAGTTTGGCCAACTTTAATAATAGCCCAGTCAATGAAAGTCCAAAAAAGCAGTTTCGATCCGAAAATTAAATAAAAGCTGAATTTCTCAACATCGATAGAACACTCCCAGAGGATCATTCTCCCAAAAGTCCCAAGAAATCCCCTGGAGCTTCCCCCCCGCCCCCTAAAACATGAAAGTGGAAGTAATCACGGAAAATCAATTATCTTTACAACCATTGATAGGAAACGGTACTATTATATGTCATTCGATTTCTTACATTATGGACTACAATATTATTTCTATTCATTTTTTCAATAAAACTAACAGTTCTCTTGATATAATAATATATAAGTGAAAATTTAGGGGTTTACGATTTGATGTTTTTGTTTTCTTCGATTAACTGTAAAGCATGTGATTTTAAAGAAAAATGAGCCGAATAATTATTAATGTAGCCACTTTCATTCAAAGAACTATGGCCAGCACGCTTACCCGATTCAAGGATATGCGATCTTTTTTATGGGGTTACTAAAAAAATAAAGTTCTTAAAGATCGTTCACACACCTTGGAAGAACTAAAGGAGTGAATCAGAGAAGAGATCCAGGCCTTACCAATCGCAGTGCCAGAATGCGTTTTAAAACTTCAAAAATGCGACGCTACATCAGTGTATTGCTGCTTATGGCCACCATTCAACTGATATAATTTTCAAAAATTACCAATAAAAACTACATTTCAAACTGAATAAAACCCATAATTTTTTTTCAAGTTGAACGGTTCATCACTTAAAACTCTTCCTTTTGCCGGTGTAATTGCCTCACCCACTGTACTCATGGTGCGCCATGTTTAAAAAATCTCCCATATATATGGGCCCAAAAATACATAATAGGCTCCCTCAGGATATTGGAGACTTAGCGCACTCATGAAAATTCAGAGGATTGTTTAAGACTGTTGCTTGAAACGCCATACTATTCTATGGATTAATTTCTGCAGGAGTAATTTATTGTTCCCTTGCACATAGGTACTTATGACTGACTGCCTTTTAAAAAAATGATTATATTTCATGTGAGTATTTTAATTACAGTATAATTACAGTATTTTATCATTTTGATTGTGATATGTGTTGATAACCTACCCAAGGTTGCTCTTTTTTTGACTCATCCTTTGTCTGATCATCATATGTTTAGGATACAATTATAAAATTGAATTGAGCGATGTGTGTGCTTTTAGGTGACAGTATCGGCGCCATTCTGGCTGGTGAACAAGACAGCGCTGCCATTGGTGTTCAGACAAGAGGGCGTGGTCGAGGAGACGGCCGGCCAATACGAGGAGCACGAGTTGGCTCGCATGGTGGCACCGCTCATGTTCTCGTTCGCCGACCAGGAGGCCAGTCCAACAGTGGTGGCGCGCATCGGCACACGCGTGCACAAGGATGCAGTCTCACAGGTATGCCTCTTCTTCTTCTTCTCGAAATTCCGTGAAATTATCATGACTTTTAATTTTAAGAAATAAATATCTTAATTGTCACAGAATGTTTCCACATTATAGTCATGGTTGGTAACTCTAGTAAATAATACAAGGCAAACATGAGCCTGCAACAACAAGCACACATAGTCAATTTTACAAAGTTTAAATACATCCATTACACTCTATATCAGGTAACAATTATCTTTTCCAATCACTTATTAACTACTTATATATCATTTATAATATCAATTATATATACATTTTCCAGTTTATAGAATAATAGTCGGCTATCTTATATGGGGTTTCTCCTATTAAAGCTTCCTTTACTTTCAACTTAAAAGCGCTATTATATAAAGATCTTATAGTGGCAGGCAAATAATTATAAAGTTTCACAGCCATATAGGGATTTAGTTTTTGAGATGTACTGTGCTGATACCTATGAACTCTTAAGCTTTTTTCATTTCTTGTTGCATAATTATGGTGGTGTCTATTCACATCAAATTTTTCAATGTTAAAGTGTACATATACAACTGTGAAATAAATATAGAGAGCTGGGAATGTCATCACTCTCATTTTTTAAACAAAGGTTTGCAGATTTCTCGGTATTCTGCATTGCATATGAGCCTCATTATCTTTTTTGCAACCTGACAATTTTAATCGTCTCAGGATTATTCCCCCAGATCATAACACCGTAACCAAAAAGGCTCTTTACATGAGCAAAATAAACCTTGAGCAATATTTCAACTCCTACACATGTTCTCAACCTTCTAATAAGATAAAGACCTTTTGAGACGTTCCTTATTACATAGTTAATATGATGATTCCATGTCAGGTGTCTGTCCATCCAGATACCAAGAAACTTGATTGCCACAGGGCAGCTCTTGATGCCTTTAATTCCTGATGAACTTTAATTATTTTGAGGTTGAGTGGTAGAGAGGACTTAAAAGTCCTAACTCCGCCTAATAAAGAATTTTTTCATTTCATTTTCATTTCATTTCATTTCAATTATTTTTTACCATCAACAAACCTTTTTGATCCGATTAGAACAGAGCACAGAGATTTTCTTTGGTTAGGAGTTTTTTGATAATTCATTTTTCAAATTCAAATTTTGTTGCAAACAAAAATCACATTGAAAAATTTCTTAATAGATAACAAGATTACAAAAACGAGATGTCAAACATAAACCTACATTTATTTGTAGCACGGCCAGAAAAAGACAAACTTGAGTACGGTACTAGCCGTGAGTTATTTTTCGTGTTAATATTTTGTGAACAAAAAGTAAGAGTTGAAGAGATGTGAGTAATTTCTTATATTTGATCTAAATGGTTATTCATATTGTAGTAGTCGGGGTCACTTCAATCAAAGTTTATTATTTTGTAGCTAATAAATTTCATACGTATTGATTGTCCATAATGTATTCAGTGTCCATAATGGAAGTGATTGAACTACTCAAAATTAATGGATTACTGGTTCTTCATAGAATTTATAGTATTACTGGTGATTGAGCCTGTCTTTTTTCAATGTTAAAGTGTACATATACAACTGTGAAATAAATATAGATAGCTGGGAATGTCATCACTCTCATTTTTTAAACAAAGGTTTGCAGCTTTCTCGGTATTCTGCATTGCATATGAGCCTCATTTTCTTTTTTGCAACCTGACAATTTTAATCGTCTCAGGATTATTCCCCCAGATCATAACACCGTAACCAAAAAGGCTCTTTACATGAGCAAAATAAACCTTGAGCAATATTTCAACTCCTACACATGTTCTCAACCTTCTAATAAGATAAAGACCTTTTGAGACGTTCCTTATTACATAGTTAATATGATGATTCCATGTCAGGTGTCTGTCAATCCAGATACCAAGAAACTTGATTGCCACAGGGCAGCTCTTGATGCCTTTAATTCCTGATGAACTTTAATTATTTTTTACCATCAACAAACCTTTTTGATCCGATTAGAACAGAGCACAGAGAATTTCTTTGGTTAGGAGTTTTTTGATAATTCATTTTTCAAATTCAAATTTTATTGCAAACAAAAATCACATTGAAAAATTTCTTAATAGATAACAAGATTACAAAAACGAGATGTCAAACATAAACCTACATTTATTTGTAGCACGGCCAGAAAAAGACAAACTTGAGTACGGTACTAGCCGTGAGTTCATTCAATATACTGTAACTTATATTTTTATGTTAATATTTTGTGAACAAAAAGTAAGAGTTGATGAGAGATGAGAGATGTGAGTAATTTCTTATATTTGATCTAAATGGTTATTCATATTGTAGTAGTCGGGGTCACTTCAATCAAAGTTTATTTTGTAGCTAATAAATTTCATACGTATTGATTGTCCATAATGTATTCAGTGTCCATAATGGAAGTGATTGAACTACTCAAAATTAATGGCTTACTGGTTCTTCATAGAATTTATAGTATTACTGGTGATTGAGCCTGTCTTTTTTCAGCGTTGACTATTAATAATAAAGTTTTATTTACAACTAGCTTACCTGGCGAACATCGTAACGCCAAAAAGTCAATGTATCTCATGTCACACTTTACTTTAGGTTATTTGGTGAATCATGAAATGTATCTGACAATCAATATTTTCATTTACATCTGAATACGGACTTCCTATGTGCTCAGTCATGCAGCATTCATTATTCCCAAAACATATTCTTCTCAATCAATTGTTAGTAATATCTAACAGTAAAGTGTTGAATTAAAAAAAAAATAGATAGGAATCAGTGTTTCAAAGATGAATTCAATGTTTTCATAGTTGTTGATTGTCAATAGATGGTCCAGGAAATATGCGATGTACAATGAAACACACAGAATTACATATTCTTTCCATCTTCCATTTTAGGATGAATATAAGCTAAGCTAAATTAAAAAAATATATATAAATTATTCTGCCATTTGTGCCAAAGAAGATAATTTTGAATAAAATTTAGAATTTAGAAATAGGCCGACACATCTGGAAAATACCTGAGTCTATACCTAATTCATGCAGGTGAACGGGCTAGAGTCAAGAAAACTTCAAATAATCTTGCCATGCCTGATTTACTAGGTTTCTACTATAAACTAACACTACACTTTGAAATAATTAAACAAAAAATACAAACAACTTCAATAAACATTGGCAACTAAAATCGAACAACAGAAACAACAAGATCATGTTACTTTGTTGACATTCTTCATCTGATTCGGTGGCGCATTACTATCCCCGTTTAGATAGCAATACGTCACAAAACCAAACAAGATCAGTCATAAAATAACCAATTAATTTCAACATGAAATTACTCAAGAAAGAAAAACCCGTTGAACCCAAGTTTCGTCGATAGTAACCCATATAACCCATATAACCCATTTCATAATAATTTTGAATCCCCACTTTTGATTGACATTCTCGAATGAACCTTTGTTTCACTACACTGCACTTTCGTTGGTCTGTACGTTGCTTTATCGTCGGGGTTACAGTACCTTGTTTTTGGCGGTGAGCTTTTACCGGTTGAATTTGGCTTGACGGCGACGTCCTCTTACGTCCCTAGACCTGTCGTCTGGACGGGTGTCTCGAAGCGGTGTTACATAAAGTTGCGGAACCAAAGGGGTGGTAGTACAAGAAGTTGGTTTGGGGACACACATGAACCGCTGTAAATAAATGTATTACAGCATTAATTTCTAACTCTTCCTACAATTCATCAAAAGCTAAAACAGGAGTTTATTCAATTATTTAATTTAGATTTTATCTTGACGTTCTGATTTCATTCTCAAAATTTAACAGATCTAAAACAAATTTACTTGCCAGAGTGTCATTAATATACAATTAATTAAATTCTCTCATTCTATTTGAATCCTCATTTTATATAGATTTTTATCTTTAAACTACTGATTCTTTGTATCAGAATTAATGGATCTTTCTTCACAAATAATTCAAAAGTTCTGTTATAATTTAATAATTCGCGTTCAGTTAAAAGCCTTAACGCCATGAGAAAACACAGTCAGAAAAATATAAAATTGAGTCTTAAACTCAATATGAACATAATCTTAAAAATTTCATTCCAATTTAAAGGCTATCTTCCTGTCTTTCAGCAATACTCTACGATAATATATTTCCAGAAACAATAACTCAAATGTAACGTAACGGAAAACTTTCTATACTTCTTTAGAAAAAAAATTTATAATTATCTTCCATCACTAATAAAACCAAAAGGATTATTCTCAATCAATATTATTAACTTGAAAAATAACAGGCTTTGTTGATAAAATACTCTTTGATTGAAGTTTCAATTAATTAAATTCCCTAAATTATATTTTAACCTTATTTTACGTACCTTAGCGGTTATTTGAAGAAACAATTATTCGTACATGAAGAAGAAACACAATTAAACCTTTCAGGACATGGCACTATTAGAAAATTTAAACTTTAATAAAAATAAAACTAGCTCCTACATTAACTAATAAAATAAACTAGTAAACCTGCCCAAAAGGGCGAAACATAATGACTACATCTTTACTCTCGTAGTGCTCCTAGCAAAGTGTCCTCCGGAACGTAATCTGGTCTCTCGACTGGGGAATCCCCACTACTGTATTTAGAAACAGGTCTCCTATTGGGCGAAAGGAATCAATTTGACCAATCGTCGCGTGGCTTCTAGAGCCTTTGGACCAAATAGTAACTGCAAAATCGGTAGTTTGTTATAATTTCAATGCTTGCTGTTTTCCAACTTATCGCACTCTATGTCGCGCCACGAAGGCTAAGTTTTAGAGATAATTCCATAATCTACATTCCTCGACGACTCGGAGCCACAATTTTTAAATATCTATCATGGGAAACTCGAAGTCATGGCCGTTCATAATAGAGAGAGAAAATAATTTATTTCGCTAACTCACAATAATGGCTCTAGTCTATTGCTTATTAAATTTACTATTATAACTTGGGAAAAGGCCTGAATTAAAAATAGTTCTCGGCACACATTAATGAATGCAATATTAACAACTCTCTTCCATGATGTGAATAATTTTTTTCCAACATTTTCCGGTTACTCATTGATAGGGGAGTGATAATTATTTGTATAGGTCTTCTAAGGAACCATTATCTACAGCTGGTATCAATCAACTACACTTCAACTCCAAACTACCGTTGTAATACCAGTAGCCTATACAATTTATCATAGGGTGACGTGTTTATTACAGCTGGTAACTTTAGATGCTAAATCATAGGTTTATTATCCCAATATGATCTTGAATCATGATCATCTTTCCGTTCTTCGGTAGCCGCTAGGCCGACAATTTCGAAATTTCGAAAACATAGGTCTGTAAAATATTGGATTAATAAATAATCATCATCAGCCACCCTATTAAAATTTCTGGTCAGAAACCATCCCCAATATTCACACAACATATTCCCAAAGTTTCATGCCGTTATGTCAAGTATTTTTCAAGTCATAGGGAACAAACACACCAACAGACATTCATTTATATATATATATATATATATATATATATATATATATATATATATATATATATATATATATAGAAGATAGAAGATTTCATTCGGCTCAAACAAAAGCCTCTCTAATGGAGGTAGAATGATAAGGTTGAAAACGTTCAGTTCTGTTGTTTTAACATTTTGTTTTCAAATTACATTCAAAAAGTTCATGTAGTACCTACTTTTATGTTTGAGACACTTCTGGCGCTAGCATAGTTTCACAACTATCCTGTTCCACACTCCTATCTCTTGCAGTTGTTAACCATATCTATAATAAAATAAAGAGTTGGCTTATACACACGTACGGGATAGGAAAATTATGTTTGTCGCATCATCACGTCTGAACCATAGGACTAATTAACTTGGAATTTTGCATATAGGCTAGATTCTTAATTAACCAAGGATGGTTATAGGCCTATTTTCAATTCTTCAAGATTTCATTACGTCAAATTTTCAGATTATCAAGTTTGAAAATAGATCCTTGCGAAGCACGGGTTCCTGCTAGTCTTCAGCATAATCTTATAATATCAATAGCCTTCTTATAATCGTCTACACTCTCATCTTCTTAAATGCCTATTTCCTATTTTGTGATGGCTATCTTTTGTATTTATTCTTTTGTAGGAATAATGATGATATATATCATGTTTGAATCTAAAAAGAGTTTTATAGTTCTGAACTATTGGTTGTGATCGTATCTGTTATAGTTTCCTCTTCCTCATACGAATTAGTTGAGCCATTTTACTATGAGCAAAAGGTGAAAAGCTGCTCTAGACTAGACTCACCTTTTTTGAACCATTTGCTTCAAAAGTTGAGCAAATGCTCTTCTTTATTCATACAATTTTGAGTATAAGCTTTTACTTTTGAGCAAATGCTCAAACTATTTTTTTTATTTTTTTTTTTTTGATGAGCATGAGCAAAAGGTTTTGCTCACGTTTATTCATAGAAAATGAATCAAATGCTCTATATTTTAGAAGTATAAGCAAATGCTCAACTTTATTCATGTGGCCCAATAGCTTTTATTTATAAATATGTGACTGCTATGTGGTAATTTATTTGTTGAAAAGTAATTGATTTGGTCTGTTTGCAGTGGTGCAACAACTTCCAGCTGCACCCCGGCGTACAGGTGCGTCGGCTGCGTGTGTCGCTGCGTGACAACCGACCCGACCTGTTCTACATGATCGGCATCGACATCCGACCCGGTCGTGGTCGCTACCACGCCACCCACATTGTCACGCTCTCCGCCCACTACCAGATTCACAACAAATCGTCACATCGCATCCAGTTCGCGCAGCACTGCTTTGCCACCACTGTCGTGAGTTTAAAACTACTATTAATTTAATTTGGTTTTCAACTTATCTAAATTCGAAATTCCTAGTTTATCCTATTTTTAGATTTTTTTTAGGGTAGGGGAAGAGTTTGCTCTCCCCTCCGGTACTCTCTCACTTCAAACATTCTCTTCACTGGCCTCATGAATGCAGAGTGAAAGTAGAAGATGTGTGAGAGAGACATTCCGTGCCGTAAATCCCTACCACACTAGCTACTTTTTCACCGGCATCCATACCACATCCATAGATCGTGGCCTAGCCTATATTCATTTTTTCCATTTGTGAACACTCTCATATGTACCTATAGTATTCATTCTCCATCAATGTGCGAACACTTCCATAAGAATCAATGGCATTCATTTTTCTTCAATGTGCTAACACCCATAAGAACCTATGGTATTCAATTCCTGTCAATGTGTGAACACTCGCATAAGAATTTAAGATATTTATTCTCCGTCTATGTGCGAACACTCTTATAAAAACTTATGATATTCATTCTCCATCTATTTGTGAACACCCCCATAAATGGTTTAGTATCATCTGCATTAGTACCATTAGAACCTAAGATATTTCCTCCCAGTGTGTGAACACTTCCACGACAACCTATTATTTATTCATATACAAATACAATCCAGGTAAAAGCAACAGGCATTCGCCCAAAACTGTTTTAAATCTTAATTTGGAATACACAGTCTAGAGGTTATGTGAAAATAATAACTTAATTCGCACACTATTTTGAGTCCAAAAAAATGTATCTACTACAATTTTGAATCTATCAGATTAATTAATTTCAAAATACAATTATATTATATTTAATTCCTGTCAATGTGTAAACACTCCCAAAATACTATAGATTTTCTGTTTGTGTTTTCTGTGGCAGAACGACCCTGGCGCACAAGCCACCTACCTGCAAGCCGTTCCCGACTGCTTCCTGGCGTTCCACTGGCCGCGCCTGGATCGCGCCCAACTGCTGTGCCTGCGCCTGATGGACGTGGCGCACTGCTGTTGGTCGGGTGGCTTCCGAATCGACGCCAACGATTCTCTGCACCTTGCGGTGCGCGACCAGGCCGGCGCCATACACTTTCTGCGTGTCGAGATTGTGCTGCAAGGCGCCACATTCTTCATAGTCATCACCGATGCCCACAATATGCCTGCGCCCATTCGTATCGATAATTTCTCGTTGGTCCCGGTCCAGTTTTTCCAGGTAATCTAATAATATATATAATATAGGTAATAAAAAACTAACCATTTTTACTTGAAAATGTCCAAAGTTGACCGAAACTTGTCGTTGAAATGTTTTAAAGCTTTAAATAAAAAGGGACATGTTTTATATTGTTATTTTAAATATCGGGACATCGAGCTTCGCTCGTTATTTATTTATTGACTTTTGATAAACCGAATAAAATTATTTAAAATGATTGGGGAAGGACTAACAGGCACAGCCCGAAACTATTTCTTCCCCGAATTTCGATTTATACACTATAAATAGTCCAGATAGTAGGTTATGTTCCATACACTTGAATTCAGGTTCAATTTTCAGTTCAAACATTTGAAAACAAGAAAGTTCCAATTTAGATTATTTACAAACCAAATTGAATAACAAAATAACACTCACTAATCACTTAAAATTGTAAAATAATGATCAACTTTGAAAATTATGATATACTCTAGTTTAGAAGGATTATCATGTCATGTCAACAAATCAGATTATGTTGATCAAGTCGATTAAATTGTCTAGCTAGATAAAATTTCTCGCTGATTGATTACACAGCTGGAAATAATTCTGTCTCTCTCCCACACAGGCACTCACATCTTCTGTTATCGACAGACGACGAAATTATCTCCTGTTTTTCCAAGGATGAATAATTGTTATCCTTTTCATGTCCTTCGGCGAGTTTTCCCAGGGATGAGAGACCTAGTGCAATCAAATGTTTATATCATAAACCTACTATGTTCCAAATTTGTGAAAATCGTTAGAGCCGTTTTCGAGAACCGTTGAACATAAATAACCAGATATGAAAATAACCAGATAACCAGATATATAAATTGATATACAAAAATTGCTCGCTCAATATAATAGGATAAAGTAGCCCATACAAGTGAAGTGATTTTATAATATAGGTAATCTATATAAGGAAAGAATTGGCTTATACACACGTACGGGATAGGAATTTCACGAATAACGCACTATCACGTCTGAACTACTGAACTGATTAACTTGAAATTTATATATAGATTATTATTTACCGAGGATGGTTATAGGCTTTTTTCAATTCTTCAAATTTCAGTAGGTCAAGTTCGAAGTTTGTCAAGTTTTTTCATTAGACCCTTGCGGAGCTTGGGTCACCTGCTAGTATATAATATAATAAAGGAATGAATTGGCTTATACAATTACAGGATGTAAATTCACGAATGACACACCATCACGTCTAAACGACTGAACTGATTAACTTGAAATTTGGCATATATCGATTATTATTTACCAAGGATGGTTATAGGCTTTATTTCAATTCTTCAAATATCAGTAGTTCAAGCTACTATTGTTCAGCTATAAGTAAATTGATAATTTTTGTTTGTCTTTTTTCTCTTTTTTCTTCTCTTCCTCCCACATTCTTCTAGGTTTGTGTGGCAGAGAGGACCAAGAGTCCTAACTCCGCCCTCCGCCCTAATCAATCTTCGTCTTCATTGAATAGTCAATCTGTATTATTTTGTATCTGCTTTATAAATGTTTTCTGTAGTAGGCCTACATCTGTTTCCTGTATCTGTTAAATTATTCGCATCTGTTCTGCATCTTATAAATGTTAAACTGATGTTTGGTGTGTTTTAGGGCAAACAAAATCACGTGAGCGCAGTGCGTGCCCGTTCGTCGATGCCCTACGCCTGGGACGAGCCCACTCACCCTCCCGTCCTCACCCTGGTGGCCCCTGGGGGCGTGTCCGCCCAGTATAACGTCAACACCATCGGAGAGGGCACGGGGCTCACCTACGAGAACTTCATCTATATCGCCTTCACGGGCACCTTCAAGAAGTCAGTTCACTTCAAAGTAGCAATTTCATATTGTTTATAAGTTGGAAAATAACTTCCCGGTGGTTTGGAACCTTGTAGGACCATTAATCATAATATCCTCATGGATTTTATTGGTGTGGAGTCTTCAATGGAAGTTCCACCTCACCTGAGTATATAATTTGAGCCGTCAATGAGCCTCACGACTGTTATACAGTATATCAAATAGGCCCATATTTTGGTTGTCATGGAAAAATTTGTAATGTGAAATTTTCAGATACAATGTTATCATCGGAATTTTATACTTGTCTTCTTTATTAATGTGTATTCTTGTTTAGAAATAAGTTTTCTCAATGTTAAACTTCACAGGATAGAAACACAGGAAGTGGAAGTGTACATTTTTAGTGATAAAACTTGAAGAACCCAATATATAATCTATAAATTCGAGTGTGAATAGGAAATAACATTGGGTAATATGGCAAGGCAGAACATCCACCAGGATCTCTTTGCTGATAAAAGCTATATGAATATAAAAAATAGGTCCATTCATCTCTCATAATTATCACTTCATTATACACGCACAAGTTTTTTCATATTCCAATTGAAATTTACTAAAATAGAACTACCAAATCACATACAAGTGATTAAACTAGAGGGTAACAGTTTTTATAAACTTGTTTACCAGTGGGAGTAGGAAAATGATAATATTATTTGTGTAATACTATTATAATAATATTAGTGTAATACTACAGCATACAAAATAAGCAACCTTACATAATACATAAGCTGTGCTATTACACTATAGTATGTGCAAACTCCAAATTGCAGCACTGTTGTTATAGAGTACATTGCTGCCAGATTCCACGGAAGAAATATAGAGAGATTGATTGATTGATTTTTATTATGACGTGCTAGGTCTCGATAGACCCGTTGCACTAAACAACAGTACAATACAAAACAAGTAAACAAGATACAACAGTATTCAAATGAACAAGAATATAAGTATTACAAATAAAAACAGTTAACTGTTGGAAGTTAAAATAGAATTAAATTAGATAATATAAATTAAGATAATTATAAGTAGATAATAAAGATCATGTTATGAAAAAGAGAGAGTAGAGAATGAAATAAGGAGAAAAGTAAGAGAGAAGAGAAATTGAAGAAATGATATGAATATGAATCAATTCAGTTCTTGTTTACACCTGCTTCTGAGCCAATTCAATAAATATGATTTATAAATGTTATTGAATTAATGAAAATTCATGAATACATTATATAGAATTTTTGATTTCCAAGCAGACAGATATAGATGAAATAAAAAAGATTAAAAAATAATAATACTAATGAAAGAAAAATTAATAATAACTGAGAATAACAAAAACATATTCTCAAACTGAAGTTTATGTTAACGGTCTATGTACGTTCCAATTTACAATCAAATAATTGACAAGCTCACACCTACAACGATTCAAGTCATCCCCCCTCAAACTGTATAATCACCAAGATGCTGGTACAACTTCTTTTTGAAAAGTTTAAACGAACCATAAAGAACTATATGACCAGGCAAATCATTCCACTCTCTTGAGGCTTTAACAACAAAAGATTTATTAAAAAATACTGTACGAGAGCGTGAAAGAGAGCGTAGGTCATTTTGATAGAATAAGCGAAAAAACGGAAGTGTGTTCCTATACTCGTAAGAAATTATTATTGGCCAAACTAAGGTTTGTACGGACTGTAGTACCCTTTATTATTTTTCGAAGAAAGTCTTCGAAAAAATGAAAGGTACTAGTACGTTATTCTATGAAACTTGGGCTAAGTAGCCCTGTAAGAATACCTAAATAAAAAAGAATGCTTACTGAACAGAAACAGAACACATGAGTAGTACTCTGTCTCTTCCATCCCCCCCCCCCGAAGCCGCTATAATTTGAACCCTTTTCTCGTGACTGATTTATCTACAGTGACAATTTATTTGTATCAATACAGAATCATTGTTTTGATTCATTCACTAGCCAAACTGTTGTATTTTATATCTATAGTGACAATTTGTTGTATCAATAAAGAATTATTGTTTTGATTCATTGACTAGTCAAAGGTTTTGTATTTTTTATATGTAGTGAAAAATCTTCGTATCAATACAGAATCATTGTTTTGATTCATTGACTAGTCAATCTGTTTGTATTTTACATCATATGAAAACTTCAAACCTGATGTCTAAAATATAAAAATTTTCCTGTTATTCGACTGTGGTAGAGACAGAAAAATCAATCTAAAAAAATCGATTTATATGATTATTTATTTTCAGTGTTGGTGACGTAGTGGACCAGTTGGACATCTCGTGCCAGCAACTAGTTCTGGACGTTCCGGAAGGGTCGGACCGAGTGATTCTGAGTCGCAAGGAGCAGGGTGCCCGGTCGCAGCTGTGGCGGATGACGGGTGACGGACATCTGCAGCATGAAGGCTCCAGTCCGCCGTCTTCCAATTCCGAGCGAATTATGGTAAGTTGTTGCTGCAATCTATCGTATTTTTGAAATGTACAGATATTTTATTTTTTATTTATCCATTTAATACAGTTGCTTTTTAGGAAATTATCCTACAGCTATTGATATTATAAGGCTAGATTTCTATTCTTAATGAAAGCACAAGGTCAAATATCGAGAATTTATTTGGATAAATAAATGAATAAAATAAAACACAAACATATTAATATAATACAGGTTCAACACAAATATATAACATAATAAACTCTCTCCCAGTCATATATTTATTATTTGTAATTGTATTGATGGATGGAATAAATGAGTATAAGTGTAACCGGACTATGTGTAACCTTATCCAAATTTGGGAGAGGACTATATGCAGAAAGTTAGCTTACTTTTTTCTCCCTATCATGTTGATGATGTACTTATTGTACGAATGAATAAAGAATATCACTAAAGACTGTTTTAGATTTGTATTTTTGATTGACTTTGATGAGCTGAAACATGTCATGCAATTGAATATAAAAAGGGTACCTCGATGTTATTATAATTATTATTAGCTTGGATCTTGGAGAGTCCCATAGGATTTCCACTTCGCCGAAGTGTAAATAAAATAAAACATCATTTTTGAACATCTCTCATAAAACTCTAACTTGTTATCTTTTCATAAACAGTTTGTTGCCAAAACAGTCATCTTGACAACCGTGCTCACATGATATGTATCCATGTAGGGCTAGCCTACATCAGTATCTTAGTCTAAGTGCAGTAGCATATACTTATATTTATTTTTTTTAGCTTTTTTGTATTTTGTTTTTGGAAAAAATAAATTCATTCATTTATGAGTCAATAAATGAATCAATATGGCCGTCAATTATTGTCACTTAGAGTATTTTATGAAAGTTATGCTCTCAGAGTGAATCAATACACAATTATTAGGCCCAGTTGGGGGAGGACCAACAGGCACAGTCCAAATCTGTTCCTCCCTTGAATTTTTATTCGTATACAAGTTCAGATAGAGGGTTATGTTTATCCACTTTGTAAAATTTTCACACAATAATCATTCAATTATTGCACATGTGTTGTAGGTACTAGACATCTCGGGTCCCGCCCCGCAGCCGACACAATACGTGGCGCTAGTGCTTCGGCGTCCTGACAAGCGGCGCGTCTCCACGCAGACGTGGCGCTTCACCGACGACGGACGTCTGTGCTGCGCGCACAACAACATGTGTGTGCAGGCCAAGGACGGATTTTTCGGACTCAGAAATGGTGAGTCCAATTTAAACTTATATCTCGGAGAAGTTTCAAGTTGTAAAATGTTGGTATCAATCTGGTTATTAATCTTTACTTCAGCTTTTCTATTTTATTTGTTAACAGTACCACACATAATATTATAATATCGGGGGACCGAGCTTCGCTCTGGAGTGTAAAAGCGTAGAAAATTTGTAATGAAAGATTGAATTTATAGTCTATATTTATGTATTCATTCATTTTTTCAGTCGTACAATTATTTTTACAGTTATAAGAGGAGGCACAACAGGCTTATGCCCAAAATTGTCCCTTTTCAAATTTATACTACTATCCAAATCAAAATCTAGGTTAAGCTACTATCACTCATCAAAATAACAATTTATCCACACTTCAAAAACAAACACATCATCAATTACAAATAGATATACTATGAATTCGATTTAGAATGATATACTATGTTTGCTACAATATTTGCTAATATACTATGTACTATTCTACACTAACAGCATCTAGTTACTATTTTGGACTTTCTGAAGTAAACCTGTTTTCTAAAAAAAGAGAAATAAACGAGAATAAGTTCATCAAAATAACAATTTATCCACACTTCAAAAACAAACACATCATCAATTACAAATAGATATACTATGAATTCGATTTAGAATGATATACTATGTTTGCTACAATATTTGTTAATATACTATGTACTATTCTACACTAACAGCATCTAGTTACTATTTTGGACTTTCTGAAGTAAACCTGTTTTCTAAAAAAAGAGAAATAAACGAGAATAAGTTTTTCTTGCTTAATTTTTCTTCTCGTGAGATCAGCTGAATGATCCCACACATGCACTCGTTCACTCAATTCCATTACGGTATCGTCAGACGACAAAATTTCCAGCTGTTTTTCCAAGGACGTATTTATCCTTTTAATGTCCTTCAGCGAGTTATCCCAGGGGTGAGACCTAGTGCAATTGAATTTTCATATCCTACTTTCAAACCTACTTTGTTCCAAATTTCGTGAGAGCCGTTTTCAAGATCCGGTCACATACAGATATATATATATATATTATATATATATATATATATATATTATATATATATATATATATATATATATATATATTATATATATATATATATCTAATATATATATATATATCTAATATATATATATATATCTGTATGTGACAGGATCTTATATATATATATATTATATATATATATATATATATATATATATATATATATATATACATCTAAACATAAATTGCTCGTTTAATAGTATAGGATTATAAGATCGGGAAAGGACTACAGGCTGAGCTCAAAACTGTCTCCCAAATTTTGATAGAGTTTCCAAAACAATACATTTTTATTGCTTTACTTGAGCTCGTATTTTATTAAGAATTCAAGCTGAGACACTAATGAGATCAAGTGAGTAAATTAAAATTATATGCTGGCAGAGAGGACTTCGTCGGGAGGGCAGATAGGCCTACGTTAATCCAATCTATTCTCACTGCCAACAGTTGGCATCACTCTGAACTTAATTGTTGCTATTCCCAGTGTATCCCAATTGTGTCCCTCGGGTGTCCTGGTCTATTATGAATCCTTTATTTGGAGAAGAAACAAATTGCAAAGATTACTAGTAATTATCATTTTTTCCATAATGTTTTGCTAGGTACTTCTCTTTTTATAGCTGCGTATTTGTAATGAATTTTCCTCGTTTTAAAGGGGCCTGAATTTTCGCTTAGCTGAGCTTATATTCGTGCCTGAACGTATATGAATACCGATCAGTTCTAGCGTTCCTATATAAAAATGTTATTGACTGAGAGCGCTTCAAAAATATTTCTAAAATACGGCCCTTGATACAATCTCAAGAACAAATTACTAATGAGGGTTTCTCGATCCATTCCGAACTGCGATGTATTAACACACTATCTTAATTTTTTATATAACAACATACAGTCAATAATTATTAACTATAATCGACTGCATGTCGTTGCATAAAACATTTAAAATAAAAAACCTTAGTTAACATTAGTGTTAACTAGTTGTTGATACTCATAAAATTGGAGAAAATGTATTTTGCAATTCCAATTATGTAAATAGATTGTATAGAATATTTTTACACTAACCTAGAATGTTGATTTCCAGTGATTTTATGTTTGTGATATTTCGTTTTTTTCTGTCTGTGAATTTCCATGTATAGTTTATGATTGGAATGCAGAATTTTATCATCGAATACCAAATATTGTTGAAAATTGAATTGTCTCTAGATTTCCATGTTCATCTTTTCAGATGAATCTGAATTCCCATGGCAGAAGTGTATGTACTGTTTTTAATAGCTAATTAACCATGCTTAAAACACTTTGTGATAGTTGAAAATAACCATAGAAGATCTACGAAGAACTAGCTAGATAGAATTGATTTTTTTCTTATTAGTTCAACTATGCCAAACTTCAATAACTTAATACCACTCATGTTTGACTTTCATTTACTCTAACAATGATTGGATTTTTTATTCTATTTTAATCCTTTAATAATGTTTTTCTACGACTTATCCCTGCACCATTTGTCTAGTCTCCACATCACGTGTAATAACAGATTCAATACCCGGTAACGTTATTTTAATTCAATTATTAGATGGGTCAAGTAGAATAAAGCGTTATCAGAAGAGTAGAAAATCTTTAATTAAAGCGTGTAATACACGATAACAAATAATTATTTATTAATGTTATTATTCGATTGGTCAAGTAGAATAAAGCGTTATCAGAAGAGTAGAAAATCTTTAATTCATGATATCAAATTATTTATTAATGTAATTAATTGTAGATTTATTTTATGAAAAATGAATACCGGTGTGCTTAATTATTTGGATATTATGCATTTTGTATTTGCACATTGAAAAGTAAATGTAAAGTATGGTTCTCTAAAGTATATATAAATTTTATTTCGTAAATCGACATAATAATAAATGAATGAATGAAGTAAGTGTGGTTTTCGACAGATTTTGTTGCCAAATATTCGATTGTTAGATATCTAGGGGTAAATACGAGTTTCAACTTTTCTCGATATTAAATTATTCAATTTTATTGTATTTCTGTAATCTCTACTCTACATTCATCATTCATTCACTTCCCTAGTGAATGTTTTATCGTTGTTTTGATTAATCTGTTATCAAATATATCCATTCTCTATCATCAATAGTGTTATGTAATGTAATGTATTTCCATAATCTCTACTCAACAATCATTATCCATTCTTCTCCTCAGGGAATATTCTATCATTGGCTGACTAATCTCTTAACTCTCTTATCAAATATATCCATTCCCTATCATTGATAATGTAATGTAAAAAATTCAAAAATATATAATCAAATTAAGAATTAAAAACGAATTCTCTGCTTCAAAACTGTATTAAAAATGCAATTTTAATGCTGTAAAATGCCTAACAAGTTGGAATTGTATTGATTTGCATTTTTGTGCAGGGAGTGAAGTAGTGTTGGGCCCTCCACAGCCCGAGTGTTTCCGAACAACTGAGCAGGGCATTCCTCTGGAGCAGGCGGTTTCCAGGCATCGACTCAGGCCAGGCTCTGGCTTTCTCAAGATTAAGATTGACACTGACGGACCTACAAGAGTGGTGCAGATCTATGATGTTAAAGAAAAGGTGAGTTCATTGACTACTTTATTCATTCATGTGCATATCACTTCAATGATTTTCAGAGGAACAGCTAAGGGCCGGTTCCCGATCTCGGGATTTGGCTAAGTTCTAGGCTTTAAACAGCTGGCGTCAGAAAATTGGCTTTCCGAAACAGGGCATAAGTTAGTCTCAGTTTTTATAACAATCTTTATTTCCTTATTTCTAAAATTGGGAACGTTTTTCCTTGACGAAATTGAATATCCCTAAATAATTCAAAATAGCTCAATCTTTACACTATTTTCTATTTATTTTATTTTGTATTCAATTTTCTAGTTTTTCTAAACTTAATTCATACGTGACTTTGCCAATGACAACGACTACGCCCCGTTTTGGAAAGCCAATTTTCTGACTTCAGCTGTTTAAAGTCTAGAACTTAGCCAAATCCCGAGATCCGAAACCGGCCCTATAATAGTTCCATTAATTTATTTATGGGTACCTTTATCTCTTTCATATCGCGATGAGCGATATTTTTTGCTGTATACCTGATACTCCAGCATTTTTCCAGCTATGACACTCCGAAATCGAAAAGTTGATTGCTTCGATAAAATAGTGTTCCTGATTTCAAAATTTTATCAAAATTGTATCGTAAAAATACTTTTAGGATAGAAAATATTCATTTTAAAGGTATGAATCAAATGTAATTTCATAGGAAATGAAAGATGCTGGCTTTATGATTCAGAGGCCCGGGTTCAAATCCCGGCCTGGGCAAGATATTTATCTCGGGCCACTCCCGTGCTATTTAGGCCCTGAAATTGATCAGTTGCGACCTGAAAAACTCTGACACCAGACTTGAGCCAGCCAGGATATTATTATTTTATTATTATTATTATTATTATTATTTATTATTATTATTATTTATTTCATAGGAAAAAGATTTAAATCTTGTGGAATCTACTCTTGTGAATCTACTTTCAACACTTTTCCATCTCTTCGAGAAGGAAAAAAAATTCCTCTTCGTTTTAAGCTGGATTCCCACATTTAAGAGTACGGTACAGTGAACATATTATTCCGATAGCTCTGATTGTTCTATTCCCACTCAGGCCAATTGACCGAGTATGAATAGTCCCATTAGAACCTATGTAAATGATATTTTCACTGCACCGGTCACGTTCACGGATACTGATATTTCGCTATTCAAATTTGAAGATAAGAATAGAATAGATGTTTATTTCATCAATACACTTACTAAAAACAATAGTCACATTTTTAATAAATTGAATGATAAAAGAAGTACTAAGAGGAAGATAAGTTTTACATTAAGAATATTGAAAATTCAATTGACTTTAATAAATGTAAATGTTTGCATTAGCAGAAGTCTTTGGGATGATTTATAGCATATAATCGGGATTTTCGTTTAATAATATTTATCCATTAATTAGCATTTTAACAAGTAAAATTTCCAATTTATTTCCATCTGTCAATTGACTTTGTTAATTCCCGTGATTTTTAAGTTTATTTTAATAATAATAATAATAATAATAATTAATAAACTTTATTGCCAAAAAACAGTCCATACAAAATAATACTCAATCATCTAGAGCTTAAACTAATAATAATAAATAATAAAATTATGATTATTATAGGTTTATACATTTAATTTATTTGACAATAAATACTCTCATGCAAGGGAAGCTTCCCTGTACGCATGGAGGAGTTGCTGAAGACCCTAAAAACTCTCTTATGGTTAAAAAATCAACATTATTTTCGAATTTATCTTCTTTTTTGAACAGAGAACGTATTCGATAGCCGAGGAGCACGATTGGGTGAGTGTGATGGGGTCTGGCAATCTGCATCAACATTCTATCAACAGCCTATCCTCGTCGTCTATAGGCGAAGATGTCATTGCCAACTCGGCCGGCAACAGTTCAATACGCGAAGTACAGGTTAGTATATCAAATTCACATTCATTCATTTATTAGAACCTAAAAGATAACCCGTGCTCCGCAAGGGTCTAATTAAAAACTTGACCTACTGAAATCTTGAAGCATTTAAAATAGGCCTATAACCATCCTCGGTAAATTAAGAAACTATATACAAAATTTCAAGTCAAGTCCAGTAGTTCAGACGTGATGATGCTTCATTCGTGAATCTAGTATCCCGTACGTTTAAGCCAATTTTCCCTCTATTATATAATAGATAATTAATTACAAAATCCGGAATGAGCCAACAGGCATTCACTCAAAGCTGTGACTATCCCTAGTTTATAATAATATATATGTTATATAAGCTATTCATTCATTCATTCATTCATTTATTGTATAAAACACTATAATCATAATATAATTATGACATTGGAGGAAAAACTAGGCTGAGCCTGTACTATTTCTCTCCAAAAATTTTAATAAAATGTTAATGTTGTCCAAAAGTTATAAGGTTATGTAATCACACACTGCTTTGTCACTTGATTTTCCGTCCAGGAATAATGAGTTTGAAATGTTGAATTTTGAAGGTTATTTTATACTCTAAATGAATCACAGAATGTATTACAATAAATTAAAAACTAAAGAAATATTGCACTTATTATTATGTTCATAATGTTCTTATGGTTCAATGAATATTGCTCAAGGTTCAATGTATATGGCTTGAGATCAGGTGCCTAGGAAATGGCTTGAGCAAATATGCTGGGTTATATCTAAAACATTAGTCAATGGTATAGAATTCATCTTTTTTCATCTTATTTCACTGGTGTGGCAATGCTTTGAATACAATACGTACGCGTATTTCTTGAAGTTTATAAGAAAATGTTTGAATTAATAAAATTTTGTATCTGTTCTTAAAGTTAGCATATCTTTAAATACAGTGACAGCCACTTGCTTTTTACAAAATCAGATTGAACAAATGGAAAGGGATTGCAAGTATTTGCATTCATTTACTATTCAATTTTTAATTTTATAGTTTTATAAATTTTTCAATTTCGATTTTATTTCAAGTTTATGATGTTTTATTTTTCAGTTGACAGTAGGCCTACCCCATGGTCTGGGATTGAGTCTGATATCCCGACAGCCTCCCGAAGAATTAGTGTTCATGCAGCTGACTGGCATCGACTTCAATGCCATGTGGACGCCCGAAATCGAGATGTTCAATGTCACCATAAAAGATATTCAGGTAGTTTGACTCATTTTTCTTATACTTTTCATACATCTTAAGCTGGATTCCTACATATCAGTATCAGTGCTCAGTGAAATTATTATTCCTATAATTTATAATAAGACTATCCCCATTAGACGAGTGGAGAAAATACTCCCAACTCATGATAATGATACTAATCTTGAGAAAAATAATATACTGAGCACTGATACTAATTTGTGGGAACCCAGCTTTATAGGGGGCTTGCTTATATTTTTCTGGTTTTATTTATTTATTCATTCAACAATGATAAAACACATAATCATTAAATGATTGGAAATGGAAAAACAGGCTTATAGCCCTTACTATTCCATTCCCAAATTTTGATTGCATATTAGTCTAATAGAGGTTATGATTGTTCAGCACATTTAAACACATAAATTTTGATCACAGAATTTATTAATTAATTTTGTTTATTAATTAGTATATCCACTAGAAGCTTTCAAAGTATTTCTGTCGTCTGTGCACAGCTATAAAAATAGAATGAATTTTTCTATGGTGGTGCAGTTAGTTAATAGGAAGGATGAAAGAGTGTACTTGAATAAATAACCTGTTCAAATAAAAATGTCATCCTATAATCAATTTATTATAACTGTCTTCTTTAAACCTCATATACTTCAGTACAGAAAGAGGCAAATAAAAATGCCATTCTAAATCTATTCATTAGAACTATATCCTTTCAACCTCCTATAAATCTGTACAGAAAGAGGCAATTTTTGGCTGATTTATCAGAACTATATTCTTTCAACCTCCTAAACATTAGTTTAGATAGGTGGAGGTTGAAACATTAGTTTTTAGTTTAAACTAAGAATTGTTCCAATCTTTCAACCCACAGTTTATTTTTATTGCTTTATGCATTTAACAACGTTTTCATCGACTCACTTTCGTTATTGTCTGTCTGTAAAGGTAGAATTTAGTGACGCAAGTTTCGTCCACTTCTCGACTAACTAGAGATTTGAAACATTCAGGACAGGTAAAACCGGATGATAATGCATTCTTTCATAATTTTTTTTAATTGACTCATTATTTTATTTTCCAATTTTGCAGGTTGACAATCAACTATTTGAAGCCCAGTATCCAGTTCTGTTGTACGTGACCCCGAGCTCTCGTACCACTGACCCTGAAGAAGTGGCTCGTCCCGCTATACAAGTTACCATTGAAAAAACGCCACAGACCAAGTACTCCAATGCCGATATATTCAAGGTATTTTTCAAATTTCTATTTCAACTATTTGCTAGATCAATATTTGTGCTACCCGATTTGGAGACCATCTTCAATATTTAATTTTTCGTGCATTTTTAATTCACTTGTTCAACTTAGTTCGGCCAATATATATTTCATTTTCTACTTTGGAATAGTGGATTTGTTCATTTGTAAAACGCTCGTTCATTACCCTATATAATGTGAATGGATTAAATACATATTTATTTATTGAAAACAAGAATTTGTCATTACTCGTCATTACTATTAACAAACAAATTAACAATCGTCATTACTATTACAAACAAACTCGTCATTACTATTATTACATTCATAACCCTAGATTGTTTTTTATTATCATTCTTTGTAACTTACTGAACATTCTCGTGATTGCGAATAAAGATGCATATTCTGATTTGATTAATTTTCTATTTTTGATTCAATGATTTTATTTTAGTCAAATACATAAAGTACAATAGGCATGTCAGTACAATAAGATTACAATAACAAAAATATATGGTTTTGGCATTAAAGCTATTCGGATTTCCAACAATGATCACGCATATAACAATAGACCCTTGCGGAGCACGGGTTATCCGCTAGTATACAATATGTGAAAACAAAAATCATAATTGTTTTAATAATGATTGTATATGTTTTGATTGATTTGTGTAGCATCTAGTGGTTCGCGTGAAGAATCTGTCGCTGAGCATTGAGGAGCGACTGGCGCTGAAGCTGTTCGACTTTGCCGGGTACGGCGGGGAGGAGGGCAACGAGGATGTCAACGAGAACGAATTCGAAGCACAGCGCATGCTCGCCGAGGCCACCTCCATCAACAACAAACGCTACTACTTCCGCTGCTTCAAACTCATTCTTACTCAGGTTAGCAGACATTTCCGAAAAAAAATCTCACTCATTAAAACCTGAATAATATGAGCATTTATTGCTTGAAACTCATTCTCACTTAGGTGAGATGAGCTATATTTTGAAAATAATCTGACTCATTGTTCAACAGATCAGAATAAGATGAGCATTTGATCACTTAAAACTCATTATTACTCATGTGAGATGAATTATATTTCATAAATAAATCCAAGTCTTCTTTGATGTCCAATTTGTACCAAGAGCTTGGAGAATTAATATAATTTGTCTAATTTGCAAGTCCAGTCTGTTTCCAGCCAAGATCTTAGTGAGTTGATAGTTTATAGCGTTAAGAATAACCGCAACTAGTTAGGAACCATAATAGTTAGTAACCTTAACTACTAGTGACCCCCTGGGTTGGAGAACTCGCTTAAGAACTGTTGTATTGTAATCTTTGAAACCTGCAACTTTTAATTATACAGGATAAATGAAAATTATGGAAACTGCTAAATATTTCTTCTACAAGAATAATATTAACTGTAGGTTTCATTGGGGTTCCTAATTGAAATGAAAAATTTCTCTGTCGCTTCAACATCTTTTTCTCTCATATGAATCTAAAATCCTTTGTTTAATGAGAAGGTGTGATACATGATTTCGATACAGAGTTCCAAGAGGGGAAAAGAATGGCGAAAACTGCACATTGATATCTCAACCCGTATCAGTTTGTTGATGTAAAAGTTGTAAATTATGTTTCATATTAACCAGATGAAATCATGTGTCAGCGCATGAAGGTCTGTCTGTGAGATAGCTTCAAAATAGCCACAGCTGATGTTATGAATGAATGAATGGGAAAACTGATGTAATTGCATGCAATGAATTCTCCAGCTGACTAAATGATAGATCACAACAATTTTTTTCTTATGCACTTTCAATGTTATTCTCATATTCTGAAAAAAGGACGAAGGAGTGAGTCGATTTGTTGTCCAACGAACTTGACCTGTAAAAATGTTCGAAGAATACGTGTTCAAAATTTGAAGCTGATTGATCAGTTCTTTCTTGAGTTATTGTAGAACATACAAACTGACAGACACCGACTGACCTTCAGCAAGTTAAAAGTGAGAACTTGCTAAAGCTCGTTCAATAATCAGAAATTAATTGAGTCTTTTCTTGATGGAAATGTGTTTGATAGCCTCTCTAAATGCTATTGAATCTAATCAAATCGAAATAAAATTGCCAATGACTTCTTATATGATGCTACAGAATGTGATTTTGATGATTTCAGATTCGTTTGAGCGTCATGACAAGCAGCAAACTGGGAGATAGACTGCTGAGCATCAAGAGGAAGCTCGGTTTCACACTGATCAAGTTTGAGGACGCGGCCGTTGAGCTGGAGCCCTATGTCAAGCTGCATTTCTTCGAGACGGCTCAGTTCATTGTCAACTCCATTCTCAAGCATTACAAGAATGTCAGTTACAATCTGAAAATTCTCATTATCTATAATAAAGGAAATAATCGGTTCATACTTGAAGTGGATATGAAACTCACGAATGACGATGCATCATCACGTCTGAACACTGAACTGATTAACTTGAAATTTTGCATATTGATTCTTAATTTACCGAGGATGGTTATGGACCTATTTTGAATTTTAAAGGTTTCAGGAGGTCTAGTTTCCAATTAATCCCTTGCGGAGGTTACCTGCTAGTATATAATAATAATAATACCGAGTGACATGGCTGGCTCAGGTCTGGTGTCATAATTTTCAGGTTGCACCAGATCAATTTCAGGGCCTCTGACATGACCCAACGATTGTTTTTAGGCAGCCAGAACCAAAGGCTCAACGTGTCCATCCGAAACACGGGAGTGGCCCGAGAAAAATATCTTGTACGGGCCGGGATTTGAACCCGGGCCTCTGAATTATAAAGTCAGCTTTTACAAGCCATTCATAAGTATACTACACCAAACTATTATGAATCTCTTAATATTTGTTTGTACATGTTGCAACACCTATGACACCATAGGTATTGAAACATGTATGTAAAATTTTTGTCAAATTTAGTAATTGTACAGTATTTAATGCAATGAGAAAAAAGAGATGAAATGAAATGAAAAAATTCTTTATTAGGCGGAGTTGGGACGGATAAGGGAAAGAAGCAATCACTGAATCATTATGGATCCCTAAGAACCGGTTTCCGAGATCGGGATTTAGCTGAGTTCTAGACTTTGAACAGCTGGAGTCAGAAAATTGGCTTTCCGAAACGGGGCGTAGTCGCAGTAAAACGACTAACGATTTTTAAATTAAATTTCGAAAAACTGAAAACTTGAACACAAAATAAAATAAAGAGAAAATAGTGTAAAGTTTCAGCTATTTTGAATTATTTAGGAATGTTTCACTTCGTCAAGGAAAAATGTTTCCAATATTATAGAAATAAGAAAATAAAGATTATCATAAAAACTGCGACTACGCCCCGTTTCGGAAAATCAATTTTCCGACTCCAGCTGTTTGAAGTCTAAAACTTACCTAAATCCCGAGCTCGGAAACCGGCCCTAATTGTTTGTTAGCTAAGTCATTCCAGTTTAGTCAATTCTAGTATCGTCATTAATTTGAATAGAATATTATGTTGGTTAATCTAATCTGAAATAGATGTTTCCAGCGAATGCTCGTTCTCTCTTTCCTTCTCATTGCATCAAATACTGTACAATGAAGTATTTCAAAGTGCTACTTGAATTGTTAATTAATAAAGAAATAATTTTATAGTACCCTTTTCTCAAAACCTTTTTATATAAAACACAACTAGGCTACTAGTTTCTAACTTGAAAATGTCTTGAAAGCCGAACCTATTTGTGTTTTATATGAGAGTGTTTATATAAGAAAGTTTTAGATAAAAGGTACTATGAAATTATTTCTTTATTAATTAACTGTAAAATCGATAAATTTTACTATGTTATGATTATTGAAATTGATTATTTAAACTGAATAATTTTTTGGGGATTTTAGGTTTTGAAATGGCAAGCAGCAAAAATTCTTGGATCAGTTGACTTCCTGGGCAATCCTCTTGGATTTATCAACGACTTTTCGGAAGGCATGTCTGGTTTGATATTCGAAGGAAGCGTGGGAGCTCTAGTGAAGAACGTCACCCATGGTCTTTCCAACTCTGCTGCCAAAGTTGCAGGTAAACCAATCGTGTTTACACCATGCATGAGGGTAGTAGGCCTACAGTTTGCTGGCTCGTTTACATGTTGGTAGCTTGACTGATTCTGGTTGAAGTGTAAGTGAGTTCAGTGATGTGAACAAAACAGGAATAGATGGAATTTTCAGATCCACTTGTATGTGTTTCCAAATTACCACACAAACTTTCCAGGATTGGGCCTAAAATTATGCCACTAATTAGTTGAAAATTGAAACTATTAGTTTTAATCGTATCACTTTACTTAATCGTATTTTACTTTAGTAAAAAATATTCAGTTATGAAAGTTAATTGATATGATTTAAGAAATAAGAGGTATGTTGTACCATTCAGTTCGAATAATTTAGACAGAAACTCCTTAACATATACCAAAAAATCTCAATGATTCTTCACCCGATAATTGTACTGAGTTTCTTAATATGCGCCTATTGAAAAGGAAATTTGAAAATTTGGTTGAATAATTACACTTTAGATGAAGCATAATGGAATTCATTACTAATGTATTGTATTGTTGTAATTCATTACGTTCTATTTTTTATATGAAAGTTCAGGTTGACTATACATTATAACACTTATAAGATTTTTGAGAGCTGAGTCAACAATTAATATTAGTTAATATCATGATAATATTAACTGTTAAGTGAATTCTTGTAAAAATAACGTTCACTGATATATGTATATTTATATTTTTTGAATTTACATGTTTTGTATATGGTACCTTGTCAAGCAGCGTCTTTGATGTTCGCTAAGATTGCTTATTTATTCAATAAACGTTTTTTCTATTCTATTCTATCAGTTCTACTCGAGATGTTCGAAAGTTGTAAATTAATGAATTGAAAATGAAATGTAATTCTCTCTTGAAAAATGAATGAACAATCTTCGATAAAATTGGAAACTATTTGCAAATATTTCGGCAACAGTGAGATTTGATCGATCTCACTACGGTACTAGACTTCCAAAAGCAAGTTTGCTAACAATGGGAATAATTGTACTCCTTACTGGTTAGTGCAATGTAATCTTTTCAAGATGTGTTCAGCTTGCTTTTGCAAATTTTTTTATTTGTTTCTTGGTTTAAAGTGAAGTGAACTTGTAGTTTAACAATTGATGTAGTTCAGCATGTCGAATTTCAAAAGTAATTTTCAATAATCAATTTTGAAATATTCCGAAATTCGGGCTTGATGTGGATGAGGACACTTTCTTCATGCAAATCTTCTCACCAGCGGATTCATTCTTTTGCTGGTGGTGCCTAAATAATTTTACTTTAATCTTTTTTTTCATGATTAATTAAGTTTCATTTTATTTAATTCCTTAGTTTAGGATATTCTGTTTTTGTTAAACTGAGTCATGTCTCTACTAAATTTTTGTAATGTATGAATTTTTTGGCAAATACGTTTTAAATTTCAAATCATTCTGGTTCTGTTGGGGTTGAAGGCACTCAGTTTTGCTAATACAGTACAACATGTTAATAGATCAACAGACCCTACTTTCTCCTATCATGTAGGATTGACTGATTTGGTGGTTATGTGATTGCAGAAACATTGGGTGACGGCCTCGGACAAGCGATTCTAGACGAGCAACATGAAGAGACAAGACAACGAATCAGGAAGGCTCACAGTGGATCGAGCAGTGATCACATCGTCGCCGGCCTCAAGGTAACACATTCAACCGATGCTCACAGTTCACAGTGAATTCCTTCTAAATAACATCAATATTTTTGTTATTCTTAAAATGTATTAATGCAGGGCTACTTTTTTCATTTATAAAATAGAATATTATAGTACTCTTTAAAATTAATAATTTCAAATCTATTCTATTCTTATTTTATTATTTTATTAATTTCAAAGGGTACTATAATTCTATTTTATAAATTTTTGTTATACAGGTTTTGTCACACAACATGGTCAAGTGGTAAAGTGTAGGTTACGGCTCAAAACCTTTTATGCATAATGTATGTTTCAATTTATGACAGCCATTTTCAGATTAAAATAATTATTGAATTTCAATAATAGTAATTGTCCTATGGAGAAAAAGTGAATAATTTACTCAAATAGTTGCTCAATCTATACTATTATATTCCACGAATGCTTCGTATTCAAACAATGCTGACAATTTCAAGCGAATCTTACTATACAACGTGAGGTAGAAGACTGACGATGGATAAGCTATGGTCCGGTTGTACAAAAGCCTGTTAAATTTGAGCCATGATTACATTCCACAAGAACCAATACTTTATAAACATCTTCTCTGATTGATTGGCATTCAATCACTATTAAAATTAAACATACTTTTGTGCAACCGAGAATATGAGATGAAAACCATTCAAAATACGGTTAGGTTTACTTTTCATTGCAGTTACTTGTACAAAAATGTTTAGAAAAAATTTAGAATTTTGGAATATTAAAGGATAAAAAATTGAGTACCACACTTATTAACAATATTGGTAAATTGAACATACATTGAATTTGTAAATTCAGTTTACAAATTTGAATTTGAATTTTATTTCAATTTGAATTTACAAATTCAATGTGGAGACTTCCTGTTATTGCAGCCAAATGTCGACCTGGACAGTAAGTAAGACCCTGGAAGTAAGTAGAATTTACAAAAATAAAAATAAAATTGAGGTGAAGTAAAATTCACTTGAAATGAACACAGCTAATGAATATTATGTACACAAATTATTTTGTGAACAAGGATGTTTTCATTCACAATAATTATGTTTATTATAATATTGAGAGACAGGTGTTGGATGAACCTGTTGATCCTTTCCTAATCATTCATATGTGTTGTGTATATTTTAAATGTAATTAAATGAAAAACTGATGTATTTATTTTGAAGGGTCTGGGCTTCGGGCTGCTGGGCGGGGTGACTTCGGTGGTGAAGCAGTCTTACGAGGGTGCTTCGAACAACGGCATGCAGGGCTTCGTGTCAGGCTTCGGAAAGGGGCTCATTGGAACTGTCACCAAGCCCGTCGTTGGTGTGTTGGATCTTGCCTCGGAGGCCGCCAGTGTACTCAGAGACTCTAGTCGCAGGTACTTATATCTTAGCCTATTAGTATCGCTAAATTTGATTAATAATCAATACCTTAATAATAATAATACTAGTAGTTCTGTGAACAGTAGACCTCACGCAGTGTCCTCATCCACAAGTATCTGGTGTCACCTGTTCCAGTTCCAGTGGTATCAGTCTTTGTACAAAATATCTGTCATATGTTTCAAAGTTAGTAGACAGTTATCTGTCTTCCAACGTTGATATGTTTTACAGTCTATCATGAACTCACAACATTTTAGAGATGGTATAGATGATGAACGTTTTCTTTAATCACCTATTAAATTTGTTTTTCTAATTTGAGAATATTGATACTGATGGGCACGCATCATAATATCATGACTGCAAAACAAAATATTGAATGTAATGTACATGTAAAGTACTGTGTAAATGCGTTACATGCATACATACAGGCAAAATAAAATCAGAGTTAAAACATAGACCTCACTACGTTCGGTCAAAAACCTAATAATCAATTAATAATTAGCACCTGAATAGATCCATGATAGCTGTTATAGTCCAGTCACTACATGATGTGACATGTGTATATACATTGGTGCATGCAATTTATATTGTAGTTCTGATTTTTTAATATATTATTTGGGTACATAGGAGGAGTCCAGATCCAATTTCTTCATGCGAAATTTCCTTGTGCTAGATACAGAGTGGTCCAAAAACCTCGTATTTTCAACTCATTTTCCAGTTTTCAGCTATTTATGCCAAATATCGTAATCGGACAGAATAATTTGCTCTCGCTTTTTTTCTTTATTATAAAATTTTGAATAAAATGAAATCATTCGGAACTATTTATCTCCAATGTGTACTGAGTTATGATTTTTCAAAAATGAGTGAAATTTGACGAAAAAATCAATTTTGATGAATTTTAGTTTTTGATCAACAATATCTTCCGATTATTATCATTTAGATGTATAATTCAAAATACCTCTGGGCGTATTTTTGTGCTCTACAATCTGAGATCAGGTAGAGCGCTCTATCTTATGTAGATTTCCTGGTACAACTGACAACAATGCTCCTTGTATTGTGAAAAATACCTAATTTTCAGCTCCATACATCATCACCAACCACATTGTCCTCACATTGATATTTCGCACAATTATAATATAAGTTGATGAGATTATGTTCTATGGGAATCACCCGTTATATGAACTTCATTTCAGTAGGAAATTTTGCATGAAGAAATTGGTTCTGGACTTCTCTTATGTTCCCAAATAATATATTAAAAAATCAGAAATACAATATAAATTGCAAGCACACCCCCTTTTTTATGTCTATATTGACTGGACTATTATTTTTAGAAGTAAATCTTATTTTCTTTTCAAGTTTTAAAATTTTGAATAATAATTACAGTATTTTCCAGTTAACAGTGATGATTTAGTGAAATATTTTTATCGAATTTGGTTTCCATCTTATCTAAATTCCTAGTTCATATTTATTTTGGACTCGAAATTGGACAAAACTTATGAAGTGATAAACATAACCAATTTTTGGACAATTTCTATCCAAATTTGGGAAAGGAACAACATGCTTAGTGGGGTTTCACACCAAAGCTGGGCCGAGCCGAGCAGAATACGCGTGCGCACTAACTATGCAGGATTTAGTCGGGAGCATTCAAATCAACGCCGGGCCGAGCCGAGCGGATTTGTGCAGTCGGCTTGACGCCCAACTCGAGCGTTTTCGGCCAAGCGGATTCTGCCTTCTTTCAGTTTAGCTCGATCTTCCCACTGTCACGTTATTTTCTGATGGAATAACGCTTAGCCTCCTGCTTGGCGTCAATCGGTAGAGCATGAGAGTTAGCTTAATAACTATAAAATCTAGTCGTGGTTTTCTAGGCTATAATTTCACCAAGATCATAATAGGCTCATTCCGGAGCTCTCACAATAATTTAATACTGATAATTTATAAAAATATATATACATAAATATAATTTATATCCTATGGTATTGGGGAATAAAATGAATGGTACACCATGAAAAATTTGATACATATATTAACAAATAATCTCAAAATTAGATCAAAGGAAAAATATATAGAGCAACAAATATACAATGAAACAAGAAACGAAATCAAATAAAATATCACAGATCAGTACTATTTTCTAGTTCTATAGCACGAAACTTTACCATGTGCTTTCACTTCATTGATCATATGCATTTATCTGCATGTAGCTTTGACATCAACTTGCTGTTGCTTGTCGATTTGGACGATCCTACTTATATATTAACTTCCCAAATCAGAGCATGATAAATTGACAAATCAACAATTAATTCCTACAGTTTCCAATAAATAAATAAATATATATATATATATATATATATATATATATATATATATATATATATATATATATATATATATATCAGGGTGCAAGATTCGGCACCTGATGGAAATAGATAGATCAATTTATCTAATGAACCAGAGCTACATTATATTATCACAAATTACATTATAAAATCTATGATCATGTGAACATTTGTATTATTAGCTTAGAACTTAATATTCTTTCAATTGGTGTATCCTTTGATATATAAATTGACTCGTTCCTATTCAATAACATATTTCTTATGCCATTTTTAAGACTTGCGCAAGTATTTTTATTAATTTCTTAATTTTTAAAACCTTTTCGACGAGCTAGCTTTTATTTCTTATTTCATTCGAAGCACTGAGGGCGCCCTATTATTATTTCAACTATTTTTCACTCACGTGCTGGATTTTCTATAAGTTGCTGATGGCGATCTGAATTCCTGGTAGTCCTGGATTATTGGTGGCCGAAGTTGTCTCTTCCAAGGGATTAAAAATATTTAAATGACTTTTGCTTTACTATAGCATCGCAAAGTCTTATGGAAAATTACTAATTTGATTAAACTTTAAGTCATTAAAAAGGTACAGTAAAAGATATTGTGCTCTACAAATTTTGGTGACATTCCATGGTAGTGGTTGGCAGGCAAGTGGGCAGGTTCTACTTTTCTTTTCACAATTTTCATTTCTGACTTGCAAATTTGCATAAAATTTAAATATTCCGTTACTAAGCCGTTCAAGGCTCAAATAGTTCGTGCCAATCTATTGAATTATTACTTATGTCACCCAGCTGACGTTATATCTGTCTTCGGGCCATATCCGAAACATAAAATGAACAACAATAATTCATAAACTCTTATCATTTATAGAAATATATACAAATATATTTGAATCGGCTCACTATTACCGCCCATCATTCGCTACCATTTGATTGGTTCATGCAAATTGTTATAGTATACATGCGCCTACGAACCTCCTACTTCCTTAATACATTAATTTATTTTTATCTTGGGTTTTTAGTACATTTTTTACATTCAATATAATTTTCTAATGATTATAAGTTGTTTCTCACTTTACAACAATTAGTCATGTGCATTTTTGGTTCCTCTAGTTGCATACCATTTAGTTACAATGAATTTCTGCCAAGGTGTCTGGCTAGATTTTACGTTATGCGACTCAATCGATCATTATGTCGCCGATCAATAGATATTTTACGCCTAACCTCAAATTTTCAATACTTTATATAATATTATATAAGTAGCAAATTATTTCCATTTCTATTCGGCCGTTATAAATTTAGCCATGATACCTGATATTATCTAATCTTTAAAAACAATATCGCATTTGGCGATATTAGCCTATTATTCCACTTAGACCTATAAATTTCTTTCAAGTAGGGATTTTTATTTACCCATCAGAATTTGATACGTTACACCACGTAGTGAGTTCTTACTACAAGGCTAGAAAACCGACTGAGTGAATCGGCTTCAGTGCGAACGTAGGCAGATTCCGCTCAGCCGATCCGCCACCGGCCGAGTCCGCTCGGCTCGGCCCGGCCCAGTATTGGTGTGAAATGGGCCTTAAAGCCCAGCACTTTTTATTTATATAAAGTATTTAAACATTCATAGTTGAGAATGATATTGTATCTGTCAATGTATAAATAAATATAACCCACTATAAATCAATGTTTGCAATGATTACAGTTCGACAAGGATAAGTCCAGGTCGCAAGCGCCTGCCGAGATGTGTGACCAGTGCCACAGGGCTGCTGCCTCTTTACAACGGCAAGCAGAGTCAGGGCCAACAACTGCTGCACATGATCAACGAATATCGATACGACGACGAACAGTCAGTAGATTATTTATTTATCTATTACATTATTCCTCTATGTACAATAATATGATCATTACTTGTCAATAATTAAACTGAAATAAAAGTAATCGAGTACCCTTCTCATATTCATGGAATCACATCTAGTTTCAACTCAGAGCCTCAAGTGTAAAATCAATAATCCTCATAAAACTTCATGGCCCGGTTGCACAGAGGCCTTTTAAATTTAAATCATGATTAAATCTCACGAGAACCAATCAGAGAAGGGTTTTCTGGAAAGAAGGCTTATCTGGTTATCGTGGCATTAAATCGGTATTCTATTTAACAGACTTTTGTGCAACCGGGAGTATATGTCTTATAGTTTTTATAATTCTTATAAACTGTAATAAGTGATGAAACTTCAACCAAATATATATCCTATAAACTTGAGTGTATAAGGAAGTGACATTGGGTTTCACGTCGAGGCAGAACATTCGAATGGATCTTTCTGCTAATAAAGGCAGAAGAATAAACAAATAATCCTCATTTTATTCAGCTAAATTTCAATCAATACATTTCAGTAGTTAGCAATTCCAATACTATCGTAGTATTCTTTAAAGATTAGTCACAGACCATCACTTGATAAACAGTTAACACTGAAAAAGGATAAAAGCAATATTGTTTATTGCTTAATTAATAATCTTCATCCGCTTGAATAAACGTTGAAAAATAAATCGCTGAGATTGAGAAGGTGGCAAATTATAATGATATTATAGGAAGGATTGGACGTGTGAATAAATATTATTAAATATTGCAATTACTGTATTTATTGAATTCTTCACAATGAACGAAAATATGTTCAATATAATAATAAAAATATCGTGTGACCTGGCTCAGGTCTGGTGTCAGAGTTTTCAGGTGGCAACTGATCTATTTCAGGGCCTCTGACATGACCTAACGACTGCTTTTTAAGCAGCCGGGACCGACGACTTAACGTGTCCATCCGAAACACGGGAGTGGCCCGAGAAAAATATCTTGCCCGGGCTGGGATTACAAAGCCAGCTTCTAATTCACTCGACTACGGCTACACTTTTTATGTTCAATTCAGTGCTATCATACATTTCAAAATGTATTGAATGACTTCGTAAATTGAATAAAATTTGTATTGGTTTTTTGTTGGTGGAGCTCCCTTATGGGAAGGCCCCAACTAGTCTGATGAATATTTTACCATCAATGACAGTTATAAGACATAAGACAGTTATATTGTGTGCAGCTATGAAGTCATCAGAATGTTTGATAACACAGAAGTATTTCAGATTATTCAGTAATGGAAATTGAGAAGTTGTAATAGGAGTTCGCTCAAATCTTTTCCTTTTAATTCATGAAAATATAATTATTCATTCCCCCAATTATTTTAATGGTTATATTGGTATTTCTATAATCTTTATTGTCCTTTTTCCAGATTTATGGCTTATGAGATTCTGCGTAGCGGACGTGAAGATCTGCGTATAATAATATCGAGTGAAATGGTGCGCGTCTTCTCATGCAACTCATCATCCAGCAATAGTTGCACTGTAGTCATCGAATCGCATTTAAGGTGAGTCTTTTCGGATGTATCATTACTTTAAATACAAGATTGATGTAGCACAAAAGTTTAATTTTTCTACATTAAAATGACGTAGGCCTAATAGTATTGTCGTTTTTAGATTAGTTCATTGGTTTTCCTGGAATTGCTTTGGTTGGATTACATCATTTTATGGTGTTTGATGTAAGTTTAGATTTTTGTAAAACTGGTTGTGTAGCTTCAAATTATTCATCTGAAAATTAAACGTGTTTTGGACAGGCATCAGATCAGATCATTTATTCAGTAGAATGAAAAATTCACATATTCTTTTGAAATGTTTCATATTCCAGCACAGCATGTTGTGAATATTTACTGCCTTATTCTAAAAAATAGTCGAAACATGCTGTGGAGAATTAATAGAACATCTCAAAATGGTACTTGTGAATTTTTGTTTCATTCTATCGATTGTAGTAGCCCCTTAAAGAAAAGTGCTCATCTATTCAACTTTATGATCCGGAATTGATATCGTCATTAACATTGAATTATAACCTCAGTTGAACACTGGTACAAAAACATTCATCAGACAGTTATACTACTGAAGATGATAGTTAATTTTCTTGTGATTAGTTTCGAAAATGTGTTTGAATTTCTATTTTGTATTGGATTCATTCAAGTTTATCTGTGGCACCTCATTAACATTGTTTTGCTATCCTTGTCTGTCATTTAACAAAGTAGAGAGTTCTATCCCCTTCTAACTTCTCTCCGTTGCCAAATCCTTTATAGGCTTTGAAGAAATATAATGTATTACCAGAAAATCCAATCTCATGTTTATAAAATTGTATTATTGAACCAAGAAAATATATTTTTATTGGCGAATATAATATATTTAAATATGAAATATAATCATTAACTGTCATTCATGATATATTAATATTATATCAGTTATACCGGGGTGACATGAATCATAGCTATCTACTACAGAGAAGGTGTTGGAAGAATAAAATTGGAAACTATGTCATCCTAACATTTCTAGTTACTTTATAACGCGAATCTATGTTAATAGAGTAGACTTACCTTCTGTACAAATAGATTCAGAAGTTCTCTTCAGAGATTAATGAATAAATGCTGTTTAATAGGGAAGCTATTTGTGTCGTGGTCGCGCTGATATGATATTGATAAAATACGTCAAGTTCCATGCGCCTGCTACTTCACTCCTGTTGTGAGGGTGACCACAGAACCGAACTCCTCTAAATACCAACATAGAAAAAAGATAGCATGAGAAGATATCCCATGGTCGTTTATGTTCCAAAATTAAAATCTATTTTTTTGTTAACTCAAGCCGATTACTTACGACTACTGCCTAGTATTACTGTTTTGTTGGGGTGAGAGTGTAAGAACGACACAGTATGAGAGACTATCTGCTTCACAAAAAATAACTACTGTATTTGGAAAATCACTTCACTTATATGGGCTACTTTATTCAAATTAATAAAAACAATATAAAATTTGTAGTACTCTTTTATTAAAACATTTTAAAAACTTTAAAACATTTAAATGACTAGTTTCGATCCACTTTGGTCATTTTAAAGTTAAAAATCAATCTTAAATTGATTTAAATTCATTTTCAATTTTAACTTGAAAATGGCCAAAGTAGGTCGAAACTAGTCATTAAAATGTTTTAATAAAAGGGTACTACAAGATTGTTTTTGTTAACTATTTGCAGTACCGGCTTGAGTTGACAGTGAAATTTGGAACATAACCGACCTATTTCATTGAATATCTTCTCATGCTATCTTTTCTCCATGATACCATTTATGAGTTTAGAAATCGCTTCCCAATGGGTCGGAACCCACTCAAAGTTGTAGCTTTACTCATCTCTCATCACCTGGTCGTGTGTTGACGGGAGGGATATTTTTTTATTCTTTTCAGAGAATCGACATTTAAAACACCGTCGAATTTTATTGAAACACCGCCGATTTAAGAAGTTACATCACAATATTATATTTATACATTTATACAATATCATTCTCAACTATAAATGTTTAGGAAAGGGACAACAGGCTTAAATCCCATAATATCATCGTTATTCCAATTGCACTCAATCTTTATTCTAATTGATTTTTTCATACTTTGTTAAACTCGTTGAATACTTGGCAATTTCGTCATTTAATGTAAATTAGTGTTTAAGCCAGTAAATATTGTAACATCTATATATATAAAAGCGAAATGGCACTCACTCACTGACTGACTGACTGACTCACTCACTCACTCACTCACTCACTCACTCACTCACTCACTCACTCGCATAACTAAGAATCTACCGGACCAAAAACGTTCAAATTTGGTAGGTATGTTCAGTTGGCCCTTTAGAGGCGCACTAAGAAATCTTTTCGCAGCAAAACAATTATCACTATTATTATAATAATTCAATAACTTTAAGGGTTGTTTTTAAGGGTTTAAAATTCGTCTTTTATCATGTATATTCTTCTTCTCCCAATCTCTTAACTATAATTGAAATTTCCATATCATATGTTACTATAGAACTATAATCTAGATAGAGTACCTCTTCGAAACAGTTGTTAACTGGCAACTAAATTAATAATTTTGTCAGGTTGGCATTAAGTTGAGTTGACTTTGTTAGGTTGGCACCAAGTTGAAGATTTAAATGCATTTATCGCGAAAAAATTGATTGGGCACTGCTACTTCAATCCTGGAAATATTATATTACTAGCAGTCAGGCTCGCTTCGCTCACCATATCCGTTTAGCCAGACGTTTAGTCTGGATCCCCGACTGGATCGTCCTAACATATGATAAAAATGCTCAAATAATGAAAAATGCAGGCAAGCGAAGCGAGCCTGCTGATCTCATTTTCGGACGATCCAGTCGGGGGTCCAGGGGGCGGAGCCCCCTGGCTAGACCGATATGGCGAGCGAAGCGAGCCTGACGGCTAGTACATAAATAAAGAACTCTAACCTAATCTAATCTAATCATCATTCGTCTCATTACTCACGCACAAGCCTAGAGCTCATGTGGGCATCTTACGCAGCAAAACCATTATGACTATTATTATATTAATTCAATTAATAATAATAATAATAATTAGTTTTACTATGTATTAATGTTATGAATTTAAATGATTTGCAGCGACCTGTACCATTGCCAGACGGAGAGCTTTAACAGTGGCAACGTGGCTTTGCACTACATAGAGCTGGCAATCAGAGGCAGTGCGGTGGCCACCTCGCTCATGGGAGGAGTCGACCCTGTCAAACGGCCCCGGGTCCGCTGCGACAGTGAGGCCATTGCGCAATGGGTAACTAGTCATTTGTTAATCAACTATTTCCATAATAGAACACTGGAATGTTGTCTAAAAATATCACGAAATTATTGAAAAATTACTTACATTATACGATAAAAATTACTGAGAGATTGCTCATCGAATTTCTATCAAGCTGTTTACCCTGTTGTCAATATTTGCAGTAGCAGAAGTCTTCGGGGTGATTTACAGCATTTAATTTGGAACACTGGAATATTGTCTATAAATATCACAAATTCAATGAAAAATTACTTACATTATACAGATGGAAATTACTGAGAGACTGCTCATCAAATTTCTATCTAGCTGTTTACCCTGTTGTCAATATTTGCAGTAGCTGAAGTCTTCGGGGTGATTTACAGCATTTAATTTGGATTTTCTTTTAATTGAATGAGCGTTAGCGAGTTCTCACTTTTGACTTAAATAATGAAGGCCAAATGTTGTCCGTCTGTTTGTATGTTCTACAATAACTTTAGAAAGAATTGATCAATCAGTTTCAAATTTTGAACACGTATTCTTCGAACCTTTTTCAGGTCAATTTCGTTGGACAACAAAATTGACTCACTCCTTCGTCATTTTTCAGGATATAAAATTAACATTGAAAGTGTATAAGAAAAAATTCGTTTTGATTTAATCAGCTGAAGAATTCATTGAATGCAATTACAACAGTTTTTTCATTCATTCCTCTGTGGCTATTTGGGAGCTATTACACAGATAGACCTTCATGCGCTGACACATGATTTCTGCTAGTTAATTTACAACATAATTTAATATTTTTACATCAAGAAATTGATACAGGTTGAGATATCAATGTGCGGTTTCCGCCATTAAATTTCAGTTGGAACTCTATCGAAATCTTGTATCACATGACTACCCTCTCTTTTATATATGAGGGACAAAGATGTTGAAGCGACAGAGTAATTTTTCATTTCAAATAGGATCCTCAATGATTCCCACTGTCAAATTATTATTCTTGTTGAAGAAATATTTTGCTGTTTCCATGAATTTCATTAACTATCATAATTAAAAGTTGCTGGTTTCTAAGATTACAATACAGCAGTTCTTGAGCGAGTTCTCCAACCCAGTGGATCACTATGTGTAGAACATCAACGTTTTTCGAGCATAATTCGTCTTTTTTCTTTAAATATTGTCAACTTATCTGTTCCAGGTTACACAGCAGGTGAACTATGCAAAGGGAATGCATGTCGAGCAACAGCAGACTTTGGCCAAATCGTCTGACAATGTTGCTGAGGACTGAATTTATTTTTGAAAAATTGATAACAAATTGAATATATCGAGATGAAGGTTGAACAATTTATATTTACATGTCAATGTATTTTTTTAAACTCACAGATTGAAATTCAAAATTTATTATCCATATTATTAAGAGCACAAATAATTCAACAAAATATTTTTGACAATTTTTTCAGTAAGTGATTTTTTATCTTGTTTTTGGGTACGATTGTTCTTAGTTTCTATTATTTTTCTAGTCTGATGGTTGATTGTTAGCTCATCCAATAATTGAATATTATCTATTAGTTTTTTGGAAATAAATATTAGAAAATCAAAAAATTGAAGTGTTAGGTGTAAGGTTTACTTGTGTATTATTATGGTGCTTAACTTATTATGTATTATAATGTTTGGTCTGCCTCATTCTTATAGATGTAACGTACGTGTATAAAATGTAGAGAAGAGTAGATTTTTTATAATATAACCCTCGCAGTGATGCCGTTGTACAAATCAATAAAACAGGGGAAATAAATTCTGATTTCAGGATTGTAAATAAAAATAATATTTATCAACGAAGATTTGAACGATTTTGACTAATGAAATTTAAATTCCAATCATTAAAGCGAGTTTTTTGCTTCTTTTGTGTTTCTGGTACTGTATTTGGAAAGATTTACTAATATTTTTCTGTTTTGATATTTTAAATTACTTTATATTTTATATATCTTTGAAATCTTATTGAAAACACTACCACAAAAAGATTACTATCTCAATTTTTAAATTATACCAGTTGGGCATCTTAGTAATATTCATTGTATCTACCCATTAAGTATCAGTTCTTTAAGAAATATACTGGCTTATGAACTTAAATAACCATCACAAATATTTTCAACTAGTGCTTGTTTGATATTGAGTATTACATTATATCTTTAACTTTAAAAACCACCAGAATATAGTTTCCTGTATCCTATTTAGTTTCTTGTTCAACCAATTATCGCATAAAGTATAACTGCATGTTTATCTCCTATTGGAGAGATGAGAACAATTATTGATCATTTTTATTTTCTTATTCAATGGTACCAATCATCTAGTTTTTGGAATAAAGAAAAAGAATACACCAACGGTGAAATCTGATTACAGATATATCTGTGACCTTATCAACTCTGGATCAAATAATTATAAAACCATGACTCCTTCCTGAAGTATATAGTCAATACAACCCAGCATGTAGCCAATATATAGTAGATTAGTCATTTTTGTTTGATATATAACTATTCTTACTTGATTTTTGTGAAGAAATACTTGCTTGAAACGAAAACTACTATAGATGGTAAAATGTAGTGTTGAAAGACTGATTGTTATTATAAAATATTTGCATTTTCAATTGAGAAAAAACATAATTTTTCTAATCAAATTGTTATTGATCAATGAAAACTGTTGTGGGTTATTTTTTTGTTGAACCTCTATTGATAAAAATATTTTTTTTCATGTAATTGTGATGTTAAAGTTACCGTAATAAACTTATTTAGATAGTTTAACTATGATTTTTTGTTTTGAATACCCTGTAGCCTACCTGTACCGTAGTAATAATTGTAATGCAACTGATATGTATTTATTTTGTCCGAGTTCAAGAGGGTCTGTTCGAGAGGGTTGTGACCGGTTTTTTGAGAGCCAGGGCTTATTATGATGTTCAGGAATTTTTAAACGATGACCTGTCTCAAATACTATCTGGCTAAATTGCCAGTAAGTTAAAGAGCAAGGCCTTAGATGTTAACTATGTGTGCTTTATATTGATAGCTGCCATCTTGATAAATTAGTGTTTTGTTTTTTGACTTTTATTTTGAAATGACGCCATCGATCCCACAAGTGTGGGTAATGGATGAAGAAGAAGGTATAAGGTATCATTGGGTAGATTCATTCTGTATAGGGTTTGCATTCTATATAGATGAAAAAAAGAGATGGTAAGTTTCGTGGGGGGGGGGGTAATATTATTATTGACTAGTTCGTCACTTATTTATTTGTTTCCATCATTTCCATAAAGAATTGAGCACACCAGTGCGAATCGTTTGCGGGACGATGACGGGAGCGGTAAAAATGTTAAGCCGTGTTAAATTAAAATACCGTGTTAAAAAATTTACCTAATAAAACTAAATATTCACCTTGCTTGAGATTAATACGATCTTAATATTCATTTTAGCTGATTATGCTGCTGGAGCAAACATGCCTCGACGCTAAAAAATATTTTTAGGCAGCAGAAACTGAAATAGTTTTCAAAATATATTTTGTGAATTTTTAAAGTGGATTTCATTTGTTTTCAATGTCATTATTTATTTTAAAGGTTAACAGTTGGTTTCACCATAGAGAAACAATAGCATAGGTAGATATCCCATGGTGTAGGACGTTCATGTTGCAACTTTTACTGTTATCTCAAGCCGATAGTCCACGTAGTTCTTTCCCGTGAAGCTGTGTGACGTTGGTAGTCTCTCATATTGTGCCATCCATACATTCTCACCCGGTCAAAACAGTAAAAATCGACAGTAATCCACAATAATCGGCTTGAGATAACAGTAAAAGTTGCGACATAAACTCCCTATACCATGGGATATCTACTTACGTTATTTTTTCTCTATATGGTTTCACTTTTTTCTAACTCTTAAAAATGAACTTTTTTCCATATATTTTTCAAAGTGAGACAAATTCGCCCCAACCCCTGGTTGACATTGTCTATTTCAAAAAATATATCTTTGTTAAAGTGGAGAAAAATATTAATCTTTCATAATGAAAAATACTCTTCAAACATTGCAGAATACAATAAAAAATATTGTAAGAGATTTTGAGTAGTAGAAACTCAAATACCCTATTGATTGCAAAATCACAACTCCCCAAAATTGGGACAAAGTCACCCCCGGTTTACCGGTATGTATAAGGTGAGTAGAATCTTCAGCATTATGCATCCTTAACTATAAAATATATTCACTACGGTATTAGATTTGGATAGCCTACCTACTGTATTTCTTTATAGTTTCATTTACCGTATTGAACAAATTATAACATTGCAAACCCAGTTTCAAAAAAAAAAAAAAATCCTAACAGCAGTCTCTTATATTTTTGAAGTCATCATTCTGGTCAAAAATTCCAATCCAATCTTAAGACAAGACATAATCACAACATATAGATTGAAAAAGCTTAGCGATTCTCCGTCTTATGCATACCTGTTCAACTTGCTCCCAGATAGTCTAAATCTACTAGAAGACAACGACGCGCTAGCAAGAGGTACTTAATGGACCGGCCCTTATATATATAATAGGTACACCGTTGCGAATATATTGAGGAACATACCTACACACAGATAGTGGACAAGAAGAGACAATGACGATTCCCCGCTCAGCAGATTGCGACGAAGACAACAGGAGTAACATGTAAGTATTTAATTCATATTTTCTATCTTTGTGAATTCAAATATTCAATATTATGATTGTAGTAATCATTGGAAATTGGAAAACATTATTGATGATAATAGGCTTATACATTATTCCACAGTTCCTATGTGAAATTTTTAGCAAAAAAATGTTCAGTAAAATTTATTTATATATCAAACTCAGTTTTCGAGATCGGATTTTTCGATATTTTGAAAAACGTAAATATTATAAAACCATCCGTCAAAATCTAATTCTAGTTGGAAAGAGGAAGAAACTTTCAATAGACTGGAATTTCTGTTGACAGGAATTTATTATTTAAAAATGGCGGGTTATATGTCAGTGATGACTTGATGGCATCCCGAGTTCCCGTCTATCTATGATTACATTTTTTATATACACAAGTCATAGTTCTATTATTTGAGAAGTTAAGAATATCCATTCAAATGAAAAATGTATGAATTCATAGACGTTATTTTTGTATAATAAAGTTTTCTAAATTACTGACCATTTTGTGCACAATGCAATCTTGTTTACGATTGAGAAGGCTTTGCTTTGACCATTTCCTCTATTGCGGTAGTATCACACTCGAAGTCTCACACGTGTAAAATTTGTGAATTTCTTATTCAAAATGCAGCAAAAAGTAAGTATTGTGCACAATTTATTGTTTAATTTTAATCTTTAATACTAATTCATTGTAGATTCATCGTTATTAATTTTGAATTCCTGTTGCAGGCTACGAAAGAGCGTCTGCAATGTGTGCAAGTGTTTGGTCGTAAGGTACGTTGATCATTTTTATTTATTTATTTAATTAAGCATATTTATTTGCTAAAAATTTATTTTTACTTGTATGTATTTTGTTGTTGTATTCTATATTCCAATCACATTTATCAGCGTTTAATTGTCTAAAATGTTTTTGATATTATCCAACTATATTCACATGTTTAGGTTAGGTCTAGGCATAGCTTCGGAATATGAAAGTTAATAATTATCAATCAAAGCAATATCTTTTCTGTCATTAGTCATTTAAAAAATATTATTTAATTTTTGTTGCTATCTGAGACACTATATTTTATACTGTTGGACACGAAGCTATCCTGTAATTTTTATTTATGTTATGTTGTTTCATCGTGCTATTTCAATGTGATATTGTCAACTAACTTGAGCAATTTGACAGACGCATTGCTACAGGATGCGTGCAAAATAAGTGATAATTAAGAGAAAAAAGACAGTCTGAACATTTAACCACTATTCATGAACTATAAATTATGTGGCACATGTTGCTGTCACGCATATAGCACATCATTCCGCACTTGTGTGCGCATCGCTGTTGAAGAATTTATTTAATGAATTCAACTTGTTATTTTCAAAACTAGTAATAAATTATTGCTTAATCTAGTACACTCTTAGGGTCAACTATATTGATGAATTATTGTGTATCTTTCAAAACAAGTGGCTATCTCTATTTGTTTGTAAAAATGAGTTTTTTCAATATAAAAAACCAGACAGGCAACAAAAAAAGAGCAACGCTTAAAGACAACATGGGATTACGCATAACCCCAATTTTAAAATATCTATAAATTAAATCTAGATCCATTTTTACCCTTTTTCCATGATCAACCTTTCAATTATCATCTTTTGATGTCTCTCAGGTAATTTTTCAAATTTTTTCACGTGATATGAATATAAATAATATATCAAATAACCTAATCGGTCACCAAATTTGATAATTTTTGCAGTAGCTCAAATATACCTATAATCTTCTATTTGATTGTGATGATTTGTATCCAATCTGTAAAAAACAATGTCTAGTCTTATAACGTGTCAATGAACTATAACTATAATTTTGAAGGGTCCAAATTAAAAAAAAGTAAGTCAACTAAGTTATAAAAAGAAGTGCGTTCGTATTACATGCATTGATAATAATTGCTAGAAAACCTGCAGAAACTAAAGTTAAATGGGTAAAATGATGAAAAATCACCAAAGTTATGATATAACTAGAATAGAAAATGATAATATAAGCTTACTATATAAATAAAGATAATAAGGCAAACACAGGTTTAGAATGTGTAGAGCTTGCCCAAGGTTTAGTGGCTAACTCATTCTTTCAATATTCAATTCTTGATAACTTGAACCAAGTTAGTAAGTGATGTAGCATTTGGTTCCCCCATAACAAGGTGAAAATTGTTGAGCTGTATTCTGCTAGAACAATATTTTGAAAAAAAATGAAAGAATAAATAATGAGCCAATCGCGTAGTAGGCTACTTGCAACATCAAACTCAATTAAAGCCCACCCACAAATGGTTTTTTAAATTAATTTGCATAACTGTAACGAATAAGTGACATTAATTTATCCAATTGAATTTGATTTCACAATTAATAATTTTTTGTACCTAGCACATCGGTACCCCCATATACAGAACTATTAATTGTTGTTGGGTTGTTGTATTGTGCTAAATTAATGTGAAGAATCCTTCTGAAGCTATACATTTTACTTGTCTAGCTGAGGAGTTTGCACTACACATGGATATATATTACTTTTTTGACATTTTTTAAGTCTTAGTAAAGTAGTATTTTCAATTTGAGTAGGATTCCCAATCACACCCACCTTGGAATCACATTTTTTGAATAGTATTGATTAATAATGTGAATATCTTCAGAACAGTTTGAGATACCGATAACTTATGCGGTTCTCGCCATTCTTTTTTCTTGATATTTCGTATCGAAATCATGTATCGCATGACCACCTTCCTATTTAAAAAATAAAGTTGCATTCAATATGGCAGATCCAAGATGGCGGAATATGTTTTTTAAGTCATAGTAATGTAGAATTTTCTATTTAAGTAGTATCCCCAATCACAACAACCGTCAAATTACCTTTGTGTATGAGATATTAAGCCGTTCTCGGACTTTTCACCCACCCTGTTTGTACTCACTTACATACCAATCTGTATGTAATTGGCTTACTCTTGTCTTGCCCTAAAGTAGCCGAATTCTGTAACCTACATTCTTGAATACAGTACCACAGCAGTTTTGAAAATTTGTTTTTTACTTCTCTAGTAAGTTGAACTTGCATGACAAAACGAATGAATGACATAAGTCGATTATTGAATTTGATTTGACAATATTGGTTGGCGTAACATTATATTTCAATTTTGAAAGTAGCACATCGGTACCCCCATATACAGAGTTTTCAATTGTTGTTGGGTTGTTGTATTGTGCGAAATTAATGTGAAGAATCCTTTTGCAGCTATACATTTCACTTGCCTAGCTGAGGAGTTTGCACTACACTTGAAGACTTTAATATTAATTTATTTTTTACATGTCATGTATTTATTAGCTCACACTTCCCTTTTCCCAAAGTAGCGTTATTCTGCAACTCACATTCTAAAGGGGCGTACAGACTCACGCGCTGCGCAACACAAAGCGAAACGCGAGCAGTTCGCAAGATGATTGATAGCAGGTCGCGCGATTCCGGTTCGCGCGCAACGAACTGGCCAAGCTCTCGTCGACAACATTAGACTAGCACGTGGCAAGCTCGTGCTCTGATCTCGATCAACGTACGTAGCGAATCCTTGAACAAGAAATGTGCGTTTGTGGTGCAGCGCGTAAGTCTGTACGCAGCTTAAGATAGCCTACCACATTTGAAAATATGTTACAGAAATTATAGCTCGAATTGCATGACTATAACTTTGTTATTTCCATTGTATTAGCATGAAATTCAGTCCTGTCAATAATAGTCGTAAAACATTTAAATGATATGTTTTATATGCACATCGGTACCCCCATATACAGAACTATTAATTGTTGTTGGGCTGTTGTATTGTGCTAAACTAATGTGGAGGATCCTTTAGTAGCTTTTCATTTTTTATGATTAGCTAAGGAGATTCCACGACATTTTATCCAAATGGAGATCTTGAAATTTCAGCTTCTCGTTTTCAAACCCAATATGATGCTCATGTTTTCAAGAAATGAGATTTTCTCTAATGTGAATGGCTTTTAGTAACTGAAATATGTTGTTTCATTTTTCTGAATGTTTTTGCAGAAGAGCGCTACAGCTGTAGCCTACTGCAAGCCCGGCAAAGGCAATATCCATGTCAATGGCAGGCCTTTGGAAATGATCGAACCACGTGTTCTCCAATACAAACTTCAGGAACCAATTCAGCTCTTGAACAAGGTAAAAAATTATACATTTTCTTCTGTTTTAATTTTGATGATCATTTGTTTTTGGCCTTTTTGAACATTAGTGACTATCAAAATAAATTAATTTTCAGTGTTTCCGGAGGATTTATTAGAATACTTTTTAACTTTCAAGTGGATGAATTAAGCTTTGCTCATACTGTACTTTGAACTTTAAATTAAAATTTCTGTCTCTGTGCTACTTTTTTTTACTTTTTCTTAGAACAGTGTCAAGAGAGACTAACATATAAATTCCACGTTATCTGTCAAGTTTCTTGCTGAAATCAAGTTCTTGTCCAATTCATGGATACATTGGAGCTGAAATGATGATCAACTAGAGAACATTTTTAGTATCTTGGTTATGAACTCTAGAACAGTACTGAGATAGATTTCTAGTGGATGAAACTATGAATCAATTTTGCTCATATTTAAACTCTTCAGATATGAACTTGAGTCACTCTAAGTTATGAATTGAATCATAAATGGGTGAATAAATATCATACTTCTGTCTCTGTGTTACTTTCTTTGACTTTTTCTTAGAACAGTGTCAAAAGAGACAAACATGAACTCCACGATATCTGTCAAGTTTCTTGCTGAAATCAAGTTCTTGTCCAATTCTTGGATACATTAAAACTAAAATCATTAATTATAAATTGAAGAACATTACTAGTACCTTCTGAGCAAATAATATGCTAGGACGGTATTGATATGAGAAATAATTTTTTTGTTGGTGGGCAAGTTGATTTTAGTGAAATTCTTTCCTCAATTTCAAGCAACCAATTGAAATAACTTACTGAATTTCATTCAGTTATATGTTTAAATCTTCATATATCAACTTCAAATTGAAAAAATCGAAAACGTCTACTCTTCTGTCTCTGTGTTACTTTCTTTGACTTTTTCATAGAACAGTGTCAAAAGAGACAAACATGAACTCCACGATATCTGTCAAGTTTCTTGCTGTAATCAAGTTCTTGTCCAATTCATGGATACATTCAATACTAAAATGATGTTTAATACCTTATCAACCTTTCTAGTGCCTTATGAATTTATACAGTATCTTACACAGTATTAACATTTTAAGATCGTCTTGTTGATAAAGTAAAATTATATGCCTCTCACTTGAACTGAAATAATGATTAATTAGAGAACATTGTTAATAATAGTACCATCAATATGAATTAATAGCCTACAGAGTATTGAGATTGGGACAGTATTGGGATAACTTTCAAGTGGATGAAACAATGAATCGATCTTGCTCAAATTCAACAGAATTCGAACTTTAAATTGAATTTAAACAATATTTTACGTAGCTAAATTGATGATTTTCATTCAGTTTAGCTATAAAAAAATATTTAACGAAGTTTTAATGATTAAATTAATGATTTTGTTTCAGTTATAAATTGAATCAGAAATAGGTAATATACTTCTGTCTCTGTGTTACTTTCTTTGGCTTATTCATAGAACAGTGTCAAAAGAGACAGACATGAACTTCCACGTTATCTGTCAAGTTTCTTGTTGAAATCAAGTTCTTGTCCAATTCATGGATACATGGTTGTATACCAAAATAATAAGTTATACATTATGAACTAATATTGAAGTAGTCCAGTATTAACATGATAATATTTATTTATTGATTGTTTGTGAGGTAGCCCTATGTAGTGAATTTCTTGGTACAAATTAAAAACATACAACCAATAGATGCATCGGTTAAACGATAGTTTGATTTGGTTATGTTGGCTTCTCAGATAAAATTGAAAAAAAAAATTACTCTGCTGTCTGTGTTTATGAATTGAATCATTAATTTATTAATCATAACTCTGGGTTATGAATTGAATCATAAATGGGTGAATAAATATCATACTTCTGTCTCTGTGTTACTTTCTTTGACTTTTTCATAGAACAGTGTCAAAAGAGACAAACATGAACTTCCACGTTATCTGTCAAGTTTCTTGTTGAAATCAAGTTCTTGTCCAATTCATGGATACATTTCTTTTTTATTTGACCTGCTCTCTGTAAAACCAAACTAAGGAATACATTTTTTTAAAACTTGGAAATATTGTTATATCTAGATCTCTCTATATATGGGGATTATTTTGAAACCGCCTTCATCCGTTGATGTGTAATTGTGTGCTTTCAATCAATGAACAAATCTTCATTCTTTGACTGTCTCTAGTGTTACTTCCTGTGGTCTTTCCGCTGAGGAGTGTCAAACGAGACAAACATTAATTTACCACAACTATCTGTCAAGGGTCTTGTTGCAATCAGGTTCTTGTCCAATTTGTGGTGACACTTTGTTTTCCAATTTCATGCTTATCTTTTACTTGACTATTTTGAAAAATGTTTCTAAATTTGAATATTTTTCCAACTTTTCCAGGACAAGTTTGCCGGAGTTGACATCAGAGTGCGCGTGAATGGTGGAGGTCACGTGGCTCAGATCTATGCCATCAGACAGGCTATTTCCAAGGCGCTTGTCTCATACTACCAGAAATGTAAGTTGAAGGTTCAAATTTGTGATCATTGTGAAATTTGCGATCTTTGTTGGTTATCTTTTATCAAATATTTACTAGCCAGTAAATATTTATGTTTGAACGTTACATGTGACATGTTTGCTCTGCCATTTTTCTCACTGCCTCTTCTTAGGCTCTTATAGGGCCGGTTTCCGAGCTCGGGATTTAGCTAAGTTCTAGACTTTGAACAGCTGGAGTCAGAAAATTGGCTTCCCGAAACTGGGCGTAGTCGTAGTCCACGTTGACATTAAATTTCAAAAACTAGAAAATTGAACACAAAATAAAATAAAGAGAAAATAGTGTAAAGTTTCAGCTATTTTTAATTATTTAGGAATGGTTAATTTTGTCAAGGAAAAACGTTTCCAATTATAGAAATTAGAAAATAAAGATTATCATAAAAACTATGACTACGTCCCGTTTCGGAAAGCCAATTTTCTGACTCCAGCTGTTTAAAGCTTAGAACTTGGCTAAATCCCAAGCTCTGAAGCGGCCCATAGTATCTGTCTTAAGTTTGTAACTATTTCACATCCAAACTCCTCAAGATTAAAATACAATAATTCTCACTCATCTATTTAAAAATTGTCTTCTATTTTTTTGAGATAAATTTATGTGTTCTTTTAGCTTGCTATCCGTACGAAAACTTCATAAATATTCATTATATACAATTGATCAACGTCAATTTTTTTCGTTTTTCTGTTTGCTATTCGCCTCTCACATTCTTCCTCTTCGAGACAAATAATAGCTGGTCCAAGAAGGAGATTAAATACATCCTCATCTTCTCCAATCTTCCTCCTCTCTTCTTGCTTGCTTGTTTCAGTTTTTCAACTGCATCAAAGCATCTCTCATGGTTGATGCAATCTTTCTTCTCTCATCTCGCTTGTTTGCTTTCTTTTCAACTGCATCCAAGCTATTCTTTCTAGTATATAATCAATTCCTCATTCCAATTGGACTAATATATGGGGACGCAACAGTCGAGGACTGCGACATTTCAGGACTGATTTTCAGTCCTCTACGGTCGCAGTCCTCAACTGTCGGGGCTGAAGACTCCTCAACTGTCGCCTGGTGCAGGCGACATTCGAGGACTCTTTATCAGGAGTCCTCCACTGTTGCTTCTGTGCTTTTAGAAGAGTCCTCTTCTGTCGGTGTCCTCGTTTGACATCGACCCTAATATTATCTATCACCCTAATATACCTTAATCTTCGACCAATATCAAAGCAAGTGGCTGTTTTCTTTTTAACGTTTTCTATATATACAGTATATTCCTTCTACTTCTTTTTTCTCTTTCTACTTTTTCATCCACTTTCCTTTTTTTCATCTTCTTTTACTCATTTTCTTCTTTTTCCACTCGGTGTTATTCTTTGCAATCGGCAGATGTGTCAATTTTTGTTGTTGCTTGCTTTCTATTCAACCGCATCTAATCTCTCTATCTCTTCCGCTTATGAATTGCATCCTCTCTCTTCAACTGCATCGCTGCATTAGTCCTTAATGTTGGGTGAATGCTAACAGTGTGGTTTTCGTTTGTACAGACGTTGATGAGGCTTCGAAGAAAGAGATCAAGGACATCCTGATCCAGTACGACAGAACTCTGTTGGTCGCCGATCCCAGGCGGTGCGAGCCCAAGAAGTTTGGTGGTCCAGGTGCCCGCGCCAGATACCAGAAGTCATACCGTTGATTTGCTTCTCTTACATTTTACATTTATATTTAAATAAAATGTGATTAATTCCAAAGCGGTCGTTATGTTCTGTTTAGTTTAGAATCACCTTCATTCTATTCATCTACCAGCAGGTAACCCGTGCTCCGCAAGGGTCTAATCAAAAACTTGACAAACTGAAAATTTTAAAATCTGCATGTAAACATCCTCGGTAAATATTGAGAATCTATATCGAAATTTCAAGTTCAGTAGTTAACATCCGTCATTCATGAATTTCTTATCCCGTACGCGTATAAGCCAATTCTCTCCTCTATTATAGATTAGACTCGTATTATACTATTGAATATTATGTATCACTAATTAGTAATTAATAAAGAAATAATTACATAGTACCCTTTTGTAAAACTTTTTTATGTGAACACTTTATTAACTAATTTTGTCTTCAAGCCATTTTCAAGTTTTTCCCCCAAAAGTTGGAAAAAAACTTGAAAATGGCTTGAAAGCCTTTCTAGTTGTGTTTATGGGTTTACGTGCTATAAATTTTAGGCTCTAAATTTATTGTCTAAATTCAATATTTTCCAAATTTGGCTTAGTGGTTTTGTTTCAGTTTTGTATATGTTTGGACTTTTTAACATCAAAATGAACTTTATTCCGAAGTGAAAAGTGTAAATTTAAAGTATTGTGCTCACTATAACCTTAGTGTCCGATTTTCCCATTAGGGAACTTTGGACTATATACGGCGAGGTGGAACTACCCTTGGGTCTCCCCACCATTCAAAGCCATACGCTAATAATAATAATGGGTTAACTTTAAAAAGTTTTGAAAAAAGGTACTATTTACAAATTTCTTTATTGACAATTCAAGAGACCTATTAAAATACTTTACTGATTAGTAATTACATTATCAAAGATAGTTAAAAAATATTTTTTTATTTATTTTTTATTTATTATTATTTCATCCACTGACCTCCTATAAAAGGGGTATTTGGACTTGTCAATGTCGTAAGTCAATAAAATACAGAACATAAATACATAAATGATAAGTCAATATATCTTTTTTTCTCTCCAAACCTTATCTCGACGCTCGTAGTTTAGAACATAAATAGGTACATGAAAAGTCAATACATTTTTTTCTATTCTCTCTAAACCCCATTTTGACGCTCGTAGTACTCTCTAAAACTCTTCATTTGAGTACGCGCATATGGACAGCAGCTCCTTCTTTAATTGATCTCTGAATTTTGTACCAGTCATTTCTTTTATATGAGCTGGCAATAAATTATACAAACGAATACCAGAACTCCTAACACCTCGCTCATACATGGTTGTCTGGTGTGTGTCGTCTCTTAGGTTGTTCCTATATCTTGTTGGGTATTGATGGAATGTTCCGCCTGTATTAAATTCATGTAGATTTTTCTTAATGAAGCAAATTGTTTCGAAAATATATAGGCTTGGGAATGGGAGAATTTGAAGTTTTTTGAAAAGGGGGCGACAACTTGTTCGAATTGATTCTCCCATCATCACTCTCAATGCCCACTTCTGCATTCTGAACACCTCAACTACGCAACTTGAATTTCCCCAAAAAATAATGCCGTAGGTCAGGTGTGAGTGAAACAGTGCGAAATAAACACTTCTAAGAGCCCTGGAGTCCAATATAGCTTTCAAATTTCTCAGTACGAAAATTGCTGAGTTCAGTTTGTTTTTGAGGTATTCTTGGTGAGGTCTCCAAGAAAGGTCAGAGTCAATCACCACTCCAAGAACTTTTACATCATTCACGAATTCTATTTTATAGTCTCTGATACCTAAATTATTTTCTCTTGTTGTTCGGAATGGAATTGCTTTAGTTTTGTTGGTATTTAACAACAGCATGTTAGCAGATAGCCATTTTTCTAAATTAATAAGGGCAGTCTTACTCTCCAATTCCACATTGGACTGACTGCTGCTTTCAGTAGAATACTCACATCGTCAGCATATAATACACTTTTAGCTGGTTCAAGTATGATGGCAAGTCATTAATATATATAATAAAAAGCAGGGGACCCAGTACTGACCCCTGGGGGACCCCGCTTCTCGTCTTCATCCATTCTGAATGGTACTCATGGGTATGAGAGTCAATGACTACCTGCTGATACCTTTCGTTGAGGTAGGAAAAAAACCATCCGAACACGGCGCCATCGAATCCATACAATTGCAGCTTTTTTAACATGATCTCTACATTGATAAGGTCGAACGCCTTTGAGAGATCGACTATCAAACCATTCACTTTGGATTTTTTATCAACAGATGATAATGCCTCATCTACAAAAGAGAAGAGAGCATCATTTGTGGAGTAGCCTGGCCGGAATCCAAATTGGTTAGAAGACAGTAGGTCTATTTGTTTGAAGTACTTTCTTAATCGTCTTAGCACGGCATATTCAAAGGTTTTTAGAAATATAGGAGTATTAGCAATAGGTCTATGGTTTTCAGGAAGCTCTTGATTGCCTTTTTTTGTAAACAGAATTATTTTCGATAATTTCAGTTTAGATGGTACGTAACCCGCTTTCATGGAGCTATTGAAGATAAATGTTAGTGGCTTGAGGATATGTTCTGCTGATTTTTTAACTAAGTAATTCGATAAGTTGTAACAGTCGTAGGATTTCTTGTTTTTTAGTGAATTGATTATTCCTCTAAGTTCTTCACAGCTCAATGTATCGAAATCTGTAAACTTTGTATTTCTTTGGTCACCAGCAATGTTAAATACTGATAGAAAATCATCCATGCCATTCTTTTCTAAGTGTGCATCAAGTGGTGTGTTTATGAAATAATTATTCAGGATATTGGCAGCTTCTTTTCCGGTTTTGATATTTCCTGTTTCATCAGCAATACAAGTCTCTGAAGTTGAATTATTGTTCTTTGTCGACTCGAATTTTACTAATTTCCAGATGGCTCTAGCTTGATTTGAGGATTTATTTATGAAGGCAGTGGCGGCCATTTTCTTAGCTGCTTTCAAAACTTTTCTGTATGTGTTTTCTGTAAATTTTGAAATAAGTTTCTAAGCTAACACATCTAGTCCTGTTGTTGTGGTGATATAGGTCGCTGAGTCACTAAAGGAGGGATATTTTAAAAGTGTGCTCAGAGTTTTTCATCCTCTCACTGGATATCCTTATCTATCTTATATTATTCACATGAATTCTTATGACACTCCTCCTACTCAGCCCGGCCGAGCGGGTATCAATAGTCCCATTAGAAGAATTCGTGAATAATCTTTCCACTGTAGCAAACTCGTACACATGCTGCATATGTGGCAATCCGCTTCTGCGCACTCTTGAAATATTTCTAAGGCTGATGAACTTTATTCGTGAAGTTTCCTTCTGCTTCCAAAATACAGGGAGAGCATACGCTATTGTTTCTTTATGATAAGACCTAGTGCAATCGAATTTTTTATCATAAACCTACTATATTCCAAATTTTGTGAAAATCGTTGGAGCCGTTATCAAGATCCGTTGAACATAAATAACCAGATATAAAAATATAAACAGATATACAGAAATTGCTCGCTTAATATAATAGGATAGGTGAATAAAAAATTAGCAAGTGTACTTACATGTATATTGAAAAGCCAATTTCAAATAGATTAATCTATAACACATGACAAGTTCGACAATTTTCTATGTGAGCACTTTTTGTTACACATAAAATATCTGGACGATATTCAATTTCACGTCATACATTGTCGATCTGGAGTGATGTCCTGAATTACGCCTTCAATTCTTCGTTTTAGTTCAACAATATTACATAACTTCCTTGCATACAACTCATTTCTCATGGTCATACTCTAAACGAAAACGTCTTCGAGCTGTAATAACCGATTATCTGCTTTCGTGAAACCACAGAACGCACATAGCTTTTTCCAGACGCTCTGTCAACCCCACCATTGAGTCGACTGTGTCTCCATGAAGATTATCTCAAATTATAGAAGCTACACCTATGTTTGCCACAAAAATAGGCGCGCTACTACAATTTGTTTTTTTTTACTCACCTATGAAATGTGTTCAATAATTTATACTCACCTTTTATATTTGCTGTTAAGCGAAACATGATTTATTATAAATGAGTATAAAAAGCTGAAAATCGGAAAGAGACCCCAGGGATATGATAAATTTACGAGCTTCCTAGAACACTGTTTATTTCAAAATATTTCACACAATCAATATTACATCAGGTATATACAAAACATAAATTGACTTTCTCATCAATAAGTATAATTTTACAAAACTACAATATTTTTCGATTGGTTCCTAAAAATAGAATTTGAATAAAATAATGAGTAGCAGATACGTCCATGGCACGAGTCATTTGACCATGTAAGATTATTCAAATTTTGGAGATTTAAATTCCATTTCTGTTCTTATTCTAAGCTTACGGTAACAAGTTTGATTGAACAAGGATATTTGAATAATTTGTGTTATGACCAATACCTAATAACCACTTATTTGGACTCAGGGGACGTTGAAACGTATAGAAATTTGGGTACCTTAATTTTTTTCGGAAAGCAATACTTTCCTTACCTATGGTAATAGGGCAAGGAAAGTAAAAATAGCCTAACATAATTTTCTTGCGGTATCTTATTCTCTTTGAATAACAGAACCGATTGAATGAAAAATTCATTCAAAAGGAATGTAGCAAACTTAAATTATAATACAACGGTACTTGCAGTTAATTTGATAATCTGATAATGCAACAGTGTCATCAAGCTTGTCATTAATTTCAAATTTGTATTAGAGTGAATAATATTTTCCATCAATAAGGTAAATAATGTATAGGTTTTTATATAAATTACAGTTATTGATGAATCATATTAGGCTACTCATGTGTATGAGGAATCATGTCACCGTTTCTGATAGGATTTTTTTCAATAATGAGTGTTATAAAAATATTCGTGTAGCACTTTCGTATTGGAAAATTAAATAAATTATGAACGTTGTGAAACGTGCTTCCATATTTCTATCAATTCTAGGGTTACTAGAATACGACCGCAATTATTTTTGAATATTATGTAGAAATTACTTTGTGAAATAGGTACCTACTGGAGTTATATAATAACTTGTGTTTTAAAAGTACTGAGAAAGGGCAATCTTTATAATCAAGAGAACTTGAAATTGAACCTTTTATCAAAAGTGGAGTTTTAATAGTCTAAAATCCTATTACTCCATATAAATGTAGATCACGGTATGTAGAAGTGGATTTTTAGAATAATCTTCTACATACTGTGATGTAGATCAATGATGGAAGAATGATCGAGTACAGAAGCCTTCAAGCCACTATGAAACGGTAGACAAGATTTCAAAAAGAGAAACTTGATAACAATGTTCGATTACAATTATTAACAAAGTGACTACAAAAATATGAAGTTATTGTAGTAATCATACAATCTCTTGGAATCGATGATCGAAATTCGAATGTTTGTAACAAAAGTTTTTTAATAAAGTTTGATACATAAATTCAATATAAGATCATAGACAGGGGTTGGGCTTTATCATAAATTTACAAAAAAATAAAATGAAAAATAGATGCCTGCTGATATGAACTGAAGTGAAGTCTGAAGTGATTGATCATCAAAAAGGAGTGTGTAGGAGAGAAGCCTTTACAAAACAGTATTGGCTATAATGTTACGTCACTAGTAATAATAATTTATGATTTTTTATCTGTTATGTTTATAAAAAAATCAGTTAAAGTCATTCACTATTTTACGAGATTATGTCAAACAAGCTTAGTATATTATTGAGCATTTTCAGGCCTCTGTTCAATCGTACTGTATTGATATACTGTTGAGGAGTGGAAAAGTCGAAATGTCAACAGTATAATATATGGGCTACAATATAGTATACCTTTTGAATAAATCCTTGAAAAATCAGTAGCTACGATACGGTACTGGTAATTTAAAATTGGTGAAGTTCGTACGATGTAATCTTAAAATCTTATTTGAGCAATGTCTTCCAATAAAATACAGTTTAAAATAGTTCATACCTTTACATGATGTGAGATAACAAATGAATGTTATTTACCGTAAATGATAAATTTATGTCATGATTTCTGATAAAATCCATAAAAGTTGATGAGATAGCAACTTCACAATAATTGAAAGTTTAAAGTTAAGACCTACAGTGAACTAATAGTATACAACATTAAAGTTACAGTAAACTTTGGTCATAATAATATTCAATACAATAATTATGGATGATCAAAAAGCAAAGTGGAAAACAATATTTTTTCAAGAGTATGATACAACTAAACATAATGCTCAAATGAATTATTCAAACATTCTTGGAGTTTTTGCAGAATATTTTCATCTCAAAGGGATTTGAGAGATTATGTTGAGAAGTAATAATCTCACACATAACTCTCTTGACGAGATGAGTAGATTAGGAAGGAATCTAACAAGCGAGGCTCCACCAATTCCAAGGCATTCAGTTCTTCCACTGATTTACTTCCGCAGTTTGCTACAATTTTCCTCAAAGCGGCCTGAAATTTAAAAAAAAAAATAATTTTTTAAAATTGTTTTTATGTAATACAATTATCAAGTAGCCCTAATTACGAAAAAAATGAAAAGTAATATTTAAAAGAAAACATTTAGCTAGTCTAGTGTGAATAATTGTGTAAGAAATAAAAGTAGACTAATAAATGATATTTTTTCTCATAACATACGATATTTCAATTAATAGTATGATATGATAATTCTAATTTCAATTACCACCAACTTTATTCAAGCGAAAATCCAAATAAAAAAAGGCAATCAGTAACTAGGCTGCTCTGGAGATTTTTGATATATTTACCGTAGCAAATATTTTTTCCTCCACCTACTGTCTAAAGTACTTACTTTACTCCCTGAAACATAATACTAAAGTGTCACTTTTTTGCTCTAGGTACCGGTAGTAAAAAACAGAAAAACTCCCTAGGGAGTAAAAGTGACTCCATTTAAATAACATGGGAAGCATCTCTATTTAAAAAACTTACACGGTAATAGGTTAGAAGGTCTAAGCTCAGATGAGAAAGCGTAATAGAGGTGTCTGTCATTGAGTCAACTGAATTCAATACCACAACCAGAAATTTGATCAACTCATGAAATATATGTTTGTATGATATTATATTCTTAATATTGGTAGATGATAAAAATTTATACAATTTTTAAAATATTTTATTTTATTCAAAATACCAGCCAACAAATATTTTTGATCTGCATTCTGCAATAAAATTCAAATCTGAACCGTGTGATCCGGAGTCAGCCATTTTTGATAGCTCAGCTGATATGATTGTTACAACTTTGGCCGATAGATAGCGCAATCAGCAGTGCCTATCAGATGACCGGTTTTTAGGTTTTAGTTTTTAGGTTATGTTGTTAGGAAACATTGTCACCAATACGTAAGTTATTAGAATGATTTAATTTGCAGTTTCTATAAAAAAATGTAGATGGAGGAAAAATGTTGTGTACATCACGAGCGAAAAATACTTTTTCTCCCTCAGGAAAATTGTTGCCCTCGGCTTCGCCTCGGGCTTCAAACTTTTTCCCTCAGGGAGAAAAAATCGTACTTTTCACTCTAGATATACAAATAACTATTTCCTCCACCTACTGTCAAAAGTACTTACTTTACTCCCTGAAACATGATACTAAAGTGTCACTTTTTCGCTCTCGGTACTAAAAAACAGAAAAACTCCCTAGGGAGTAAAACTGACTCCATTTAAATAACATGGGAAGCATCTCTATTTTAAAAACGTACATTTGGAATAGGTCAGAAGGTCTAAGCTCAGATGAGGAAGCATATAGAGTAGTCATTAAACCAACTAAATTCAATACCTCAACCAGACATTTGATCGATATATAAAATTTATGTTTGTATGCTGAAATTATTATTACAAACTTCATATCACTATACTAAAAAAAATGTATATATTTTTTTATTTTATTCCATGTTATTCAAAATATCAGCCAACGAATATTACTTATTAACTAATCAAATTTGAAACGGGATCTTCATCATAGCTGTTAGTAGTTTTGGCTGTCATTGTTGTTACAACTTTAGCCGACAGATAGTGCTGTCAGAGGAGAACTCTGATTACAAGCCAGCTGTTTCTGTTTACTTTTTAGATTATGTTGTAACACATTGTTTGATCACATACCGGTACGTTTTTAAAAATTATTTTATCAGCAGTTTTTATAAAAATGTAGGTGGAGGAAAAATGTTGTGTATATCACAAGTGAAAAATGTTTTTTCTCCCTCAGGAAAATTGTTGCCCTCGGCTTCGCCTCGGGCTTCAAACTTTTCCCTCAGGGAGAAAAAACAGCACTTTTCACTCTAGATATACAAATAACTATTAACTGAGGGAGAATAAGTTGCCTAGAAGGGGATAACCTATAAGTAAATAATAAATGGATTATAATAATAATATTGAGGGTGATGCCCACATAAGCTCTAAGGCTTGTGAGTGAGAGGGATGATGATGATGAGAGATGACGACTACTTTTTTAGGTAGTCGGGACCGACGGTTATAATTTCTTCTAAAAGACGGGATTATTTGCATTTTTAACAATGGATAAATTGAAAACAGTTATATTGAGCAAGGAACAATTAATTATTCAAATAAATATAATATTCTAATATATTTAAGAAATTGCAGAATACAATAAAAAATAACATTTGAATCTATTAAAAAAATAATGTAATGCTCACCAAACAAGCGACAAGAACTCCGTCACTGTTATTTCGCTCTCTCTCTTCCCTGCATAGTTTGACCAGCCTCTGCACACCTTGGAGTTCCACCACTTGAGCTGCCACTTCTTGGTCTGTACACATCCTGTAACAGACGAAACATCCCACTTCAATTCCCAAAATCATCCAAACTTCAATAATATGCACGGCTATTTAGATTCAGCATTGTCTTTGAAAATTTACTAATAACTGAAATGATACGGAGTACAATAATTTCCTTCCTCATCTACCAAAGTTGAATTCTACTCTCTGGAACAGGTGACTATTAAGCCAACGCCAAAGGATCGAAGTTACTTTACTTGAAAGTAAAAAGAATAAATACATTTAAATAACATGGGTGGCGTCTCTATTTTTTTTTCAAAATAGTTAGCCTAATTTAATGAAATGAATGAGAAGTGAAAATAAATGTGGGTGAAAATAAATTATTACTTAAAAATTCCCAATTGATAAAGGAAATATATTTTTCGTTTTTTCTTAAATAATTATGTTTGATGTTTTAATATGTTTATTGAAGTATGCGAATGTCCACTAATCTGTTTTGAAATTCTAGTGCTATCCTGAATATTTGAAGTATCTTATGGTTATATTATAAACTATATTACATAAATTTCATGATTGTTTATTTGATTCATATATCTGTATTGTATACTGGTCTTGATTATTTTTTATTTTAATATTTTTTTTCTTTATAATAAGAGCTGTATTAATTCAATCATGTTGAATATAGTGAGGAATGTTTGAACTCGTGACTAGAGCACAATATTCCTTTTCTAGCAAAATTTAAAATTATTTTTAATTTTCTTGTAAAACTACTGTTAATTGGTGAATAAATTTGATTTGATGATTGTGGGAACATGATATCTCAGCCTCCTAACAAATATTTTACAATAGCCAGGAATTTATGTAGGATATTATAAGAGCCTTATTATTATTATAACACTCAAATTACTTACAATATTTCCTATATGCAGACGTGACCTCTCTCATAAGGTCATTTGCATGCAGTAATTACTTATTTTCTATGTGTGTTATTATTTTTTAATCTTTTGATTTTTCTTGAGCTGTTAATCTTTATGTTTTTCTTGCTTATTATTGTGATGCTATTTTAGCTCCACAAGAGTTCTACTATTACAAGTATTCTTTGTTTGTGTTTTTACTGTATATTGCAGTGTTTTTATAGCTTATCTGCTTCCTATTATATTACGGTAGCTCTTGTAGAGTAATACATCAGTATATATTTCACACTGTATTTTCTATAAAATCGCAGATAATACCTGTATGCTTATTATTGCTTTTACTCTGTATTTTCCACTTGTTTTGTACATTTTTACGCATAAATAAAGTCAAATTTATTATTATTTTTTATTGTGAGTGAAACTGACCTGGAAAGCGCGATGGCCGATTTGTGCTGCAAGCGTTCAGCGGCGCTGATCTCGGCGGCATGTTGCAGCGGTGAGTGGCGAACCTGGAGGAAGCAGAGCAGGGCGACCACAGCGCGGTGCTCGGTGAGGTGGGTTCGCGCCTCGGCAACCGCCGCCATATTTGCCAGCAAGCCGGCTGCTTGTTCCCTGAACATACATCACATCACATTAGACTCAATCATTCAGTTTATCTATTGAGATTAAGTCTAGACTCATTCATTCAATTCATCTATTGAGATTACGTCTAGATTCATTCATTCATTTCATTCATTGAGATTACGTCTAGACTCATTCATTCATATCATTTATTGAGATTACGTCTAGGCTCATTCATTCATTTCATTCATTGACAATCACAAATCATCGAATTATACAACAATATGACTGGGAGAAGACTACATACACAGCCCTAAACTGTATTAATGTCTCCTTAATTTTGATGAATGAAGTTTCGTAAAAAGAATGACGTTATGATTTCACTTATCACTTCAAGTCCAATTTTCACTGCAAAACTAACGACTTAAAAAGAAATAATGTTCCAATTTCTATTCATTTATTCACCCACACATACAAGATAAATACAAATGAACACATGCAAAATCAAATCAAATCTTTTTATTTAACCCAATAAAACAAACCCAATAAAGCAAAAAGAATAGTGGTGCAATTTTAAATTTTGATGTTTGAAAACTTATTAAAATTTATTTTCAAAAGAAAATTAGTTAAAAACATCATGAATAAAACATTGTATAAATACAATTTAAATGTTTTATGTTTGAAAACTTATTTGCAAAAAACCTAGTTACAAACATCATGAATAAAACATAAATTGTATCAATACATCATACAACACTCTACTCAAAATTCAAATTAAAATTCAAATTTATTTATTTCACACTCAAAAATACATATACATAAATCAAACAAAGCTCAACATGACAATACAATCCAACCAAAGTGTAATAATAATAAACGGTAAGTGAAAAAACCACTGGCATAAGATGACTCTTGTTCGCCAGTGGAAGTAGGAGATGAAATTATAATACGCTTCAACTGTAGTAGTAGCTTACTACTGCAAACTAAATTTCCTTCTGCACTGCTAACATACGAGGAGCATTGAGTGTTGGCAGTGAGTGACTGAGTCGCAGGATGCCACTCAAAAATATTTCGAAACAATGATATAAAACAAAAATATTTTACTCAAATCATTCATATTATTTTATTAATTTTGCAGACTGCAATTGAAATTGAATAAAAATCCTTATGCAACCAAAAGTATCAGCAGATTGTATTATATTTATATGCTGGCTTAGGACCTCATCACACCGCTGAACGTCCTTGATATTTTTTCAAGTATAAAATATGTACGGTAATCTTTTATCAAATACATGATTTCGTAGGAACTCAAATCTTTGATAAGAGTTGGTCGAACAATGTCGGCTAAAATATTCGATTATGTAATGGGTTCCTTATTTACCAATAACTTACACTTTACTAGGCTTCATTTATACTGTAACTAACTATTCGACAAATTACCATTTAAAACTACCTCCGACTTGAAGGGATATGTGGAGCAGAGAAAAGTAGGGATACAGCGGCAGCGATGTTGCCGGTCTGGAGCGAACAGTGTACTGTAGTCTTTGGTAAGTGTTCAATACGCATACCTAGTTTCCTCTCTGGAAGCACTGCATCGACTAGGACTGATCGTCGAATTGGCAACCGCGCTCCTTTCTATGATTCTATCACTGTAATTGACTGATCTGGTTCTCCACCTCCCTCCATTTTTTGTTTGAATATAATATTTTATCTATCTACATAGGATTCCGTTTATTTACTTTTAATTCAATGCGTAATCAATGTTTAATAATAAAGTTTAATAAGTTTCATACACGAAATCATGCATTTGATAAAAGATTACCTATTTTATTTATACTTCAAAAAAATATCAAAGACGTTCAACGGTGTGATGAGGTCCTTTACTTTTGTGTTTTCAAATGAAATTGTAATGTAAGTATTATTGGTTGAATAAAGCATTATTTATTCATTCATTTATTTATTTCTCTGCTACGTATATCCTTTCGAATCGGAGGTTGTTTTAACCTCCGGAGGTTGTTGTATTGTGGATGCCACTATTTGCCCTGTGTGGAGCAGAGAGCTTACCTGAGGAAGACAGAGGCGTAGGGTCCCTGTCGCCTGATGGCCAGCAGGAGAGTGCCGACAGTTGAGTTGGCCATCATTGTCCAGATGGATTGGGGCTCCAGTTGGGTGAGGTGGCTCAGTGCGGCTGCGCACAGTAGAAGTGTCGTGCTGTCTGTTGTGTTGCTTACCATGCCTAAAATGCAAATCGTACAAAAATTAGCAGCCAAATAATACAATAGTTTCATGTGAACATGATTTTTGAATGAAAAAGACTAAGAAATTGTCAAAAAACCACTGATTTATTGATAATTAGAAAAACCGGTTTCGGTTATTACACCATTGTCAATCTCTGATGAACTAAACTAAATAAAAGACCAGCAGAAGTTTATCAGAGATTGACAATGGTGTAATAACCGAAACCGGTCTTTCCAATTATCAATAAATCAGTGGTTTTTTGACAATTTCTTAGTATTTTTCATTCAATATGAATAATTACCACAATATCAACTTCTCAACTACACAAAAAGTGAACATGATTTTTCCAACATATAGGCCAACAGGTGTGGGCATAAGAATGAAACTGATAAAGAGTGAGAAATAGATATGAGTACAGTTTGCTGAATCACAAAGTAAAAGGGATTCTTCTTCTCTGTGGCTGAATTAAAGGCCTACTGTAGGGAAAGTTTGTCTTCTTAGAATTATGAAAATTTTACTTTGCCTTGTTTGTATATATATTATTATAATTTAATCTCCGTAAAGAAAAATCTGTCTAATTTCAATAAAAATATTTCTGTACATTCACATTACACTAGACATAGGGATGATATAACTAGACCTACAGTTGGACTAACTAAAACTCTGAAACGTCATAAGTACGGTACCTACAAATTCGCATGTTTAATTTACTACCAGATAATGTTGAGCAGTTACCATTGAAAACGTTTTGTATTGCTGTTGATAAATGGCTGAAGTCTGAAGCTTTCTATTCTGTTAATGAGTACCTAGAATATTTCAATGTGTAAGTTATGTGTAAATTTGATCGTTTTTATAATCCAACTTGTGATATTTCACTTATTATTGACGAAGCCTATTGCTTACATTTTTGTAATGTTGTTTTATGGCCGACAAAATTCTTGATTCTTCTGTGTTGCTGAAGAGCATAAATTTCACTTGAGCGTGTATCCAAATATTATTAGTTCATTAATTCATTCATAAATATAGTTTATATTTACGTTTCTATTCATGGAAGGCTCTGCTGTTTTATTTTTGTTTAATAAAAATATTTGTTTTACATTGTATCCATACTGATCAAGAAATTAAAAATACATATGGAACATGAACGACTCCACACTATATAAACTCAGGGGTTGTTTAACACAATATTTTTTCATTATTTTCAGTTGTATTTTTATTGTTATCAATGTATTTTTTTGAGAATGAATTTCAATTTATGGATGATGATTTTTTATTCCAATAATAGTAGTAGCCCCATATAGAAGAAGGGAATATTTGAAATAATACTTACGTGTTAGGGAAGACACAAGAGGCGTCAACTGCTGGGTGAGCCCAAACACACTGTGATTGTCCTCAATCCAGGGAGCAGTTATCTGCACAATAACTGATACTGACTCGGTTAGTTCTGTTTCTGACCGGTTCTCGTCTTGTAGGATGTCTGTTAGGATATCTATACCGCCAGCCTGCAAAATTTGTAAGAAAAATTTAATTTACATACAAACAAAATGAGATTGATGATCTCCATGAAATTGGAGAAAAAATAAAGATGAAATTACATTAGCTCAAAATGATAATTAATAAATAATCAAAAGTTAAGGTAATTAAACAAAAATCAAAAGTTTTCTATATATAAAATTTTATTATAAAAAATAATGGTGTTTTACGTAATTTTAATTTGTATTTTCGTTTAATAATGAGAAGTTATTTTCTTTGGGATCCTTGAATCATTCTGTGTATTTTTGATAGCAAAAATACATAAAGTATATACATAATAATACTAAGCAGCCTTACTCATCTCGTAATTAGCTTCAAATTCATCAATTGGGTATGCACAAATGCTTAAAAGCTGCTCCTTCATCAATACTCTAAATTTACGTCCTTTATTTTCTCTTATGGTAGCTGGTAATTTATTATGTACAGTCGAATCCCAGCACTCTTTAATCCGCTCTCATACATGGTGGTCCTGTGTGTATCATCTCGCAACTCTTCCCTATGCCTTCTTCAATAATTGTGGAAATGTGCGCTAATTGAAATTGAATATCTAATTTGCTGCAGTTTTCCCAATCTGTTTCCTCTGAGCTAGATGTACAAGGTCGCATCAATGTAATTTAGATTATAACATTTGATACAGTGAATTTCAAAATACTTTTGAATAAGATGAGAGGTTTCGGACTGTCTGAAAGTCTTATTACATTTTTTAAAAGTTATCTCTATGATAGGAAATCTTATGTATTATTCAGTAATCAGAGGTCTCTTGATTTCACCAACACATCAGGTGTCCCTCAGGGATCAAATCTTGGCCCATTATTATTTTTATTACTAATAAATGATCTTGCTGATTACATTGAAAAGTCTGGTATTCTGCTGTTTGCTGATGATGTTAAGCTCTACAAACCTATATCTGATATTCATGATTGTACCTTCTTGCAGCGGGATTTGGACGGTGTTCAGAGGTGGTGTGAAGTGGATAAATTGGAAATCAATATTTAAAAACCAATTTCATGATCTTTACCCGCCAAAAAAATACTAGACAGTATAGTTTTAAAATAAATGATACTTTTCTGGACAGACGAGTAACGAGTATGAGAGACCTGGGAGTCCTGATGGACCCAGCACTTGAATACAGGGATCATTTGGCTCATGTCATGAATTCGGCCAATAGATCACTAAGTTAGGGTTCATTTTTCGTAACTGTAAGCCCTTTACTAGATGTGAGGTCATATTGAATATATATAATGCAACAGTGAGGAGCAAGCTAGAGTATGCAGCACTTGTTTGGGAGCCATCACAGCAGAGCACTGCCGTTAATGATTTGGAGATTATTCAAAATAAATTATTATTTACATCAATAGAAAAAATTACAACAACATATAGAGGCTTACAGCTTTATGCCAAAAAAGCCTCATTGAAAATCAATTGTTTACACAAACTGAAACTAAAATGTTGCGTAATGTTATTAAGGTATCTCTATTTCAAAAAGTAGGCTACAATACATTTTGTCCAATAGCTTTTTCCACTGAAACTTCGAGGTCAACATTCAAAGTCCAAAAATTGAAAACCAGAAGATCCATTAGAGCATTAATGCTACTATATGGAATTCTAAATAATAATATATTCATGCCAGATTTCATCAATTTGTTAATTTTTCATGTTCCATGCAATAGACCAAGACTTAATATGCTATTTCAAATACCGTTTGTCAGAACCGCTCACCATTTCAATTCCTACCTAAATAGAACAATAAGATTGTACAATAGACTAAACCCATTTCTTGACCCCTTGTATGACCGCTACAATAAATTCAAAAAATCTTGTGAAAAATTATGCTGCTCAATTGATGAATACATTTTTTTTGAGCTCTACTAACTCTCCTTTTTTTCAACTGTTTCTTCTTTCTATATGTATCTTTCATCCTATACCCCTTTACTAACTTTCCGGAATCTAACCCAAATATCGTTCTCTTCTAATCTTATTAGTTATACTGAATCGTGAATATTTTATGAAGTGCGATATTGTTTTCTTTTTTGTATGATAACTGTAATGTTATACTATCATATATGTCATTAAGTCTCGTACTGGAGTTTGTCTGTGAGCCTTTCTATGTTTTCTTGGAATAAATAAATAAATATGATGATTACCTTTTCGAGTTGGCGTATGGTGTGAGTGGTGCAGCAGACCGTAGCCAGGGTACGGAGAGCGGCCGTTCGGACGGCAACCGACTTGGAGTCCAGGCAAAGGGAGAGTAGCGACCGAATTCCGCCGCCGCATCTGGCAATCAGCTGACTCAGGTGTTTTCCCTCCAATCCCAGGCTGGTCAGGCTGGACAGGCCTGCTAGGGTCACTGCTGGGGGGTTCGGCTCGTCCAGTACTGTCATTAGCACCTGCAAACATTAAATTTTGTTAAATAAGGTTTCATTAATTTCGACATCAATTATTTTAAACGGGAATGAGTTGGTTAGATTAATAGCGATATATAGTGCAGCCTTTTCTAAGTTGGCATTCACTTTAAAATTGGAATTATCATTCGCCTTATAATATTAATACTCCCCATTCAACCGATGCGGATAGTTTGAAGTGATTTTCACTATGAAAAGTTTCTTACATTCCAGTGATTAAGTTATTCTGAACTTGAATGAGTTAGTTTGGTCAAGAAGTTTCGGAAAATATTATATTTATTGAAATGTTTCTTTTTTTGTAAACTTTAGGCTATTAGGGTGCCGTACAATTATTATCGTTGTTTATTTTCAGCTGGCACTCTTGCACGTTTTTAATTCTATTAAGGAGGCTATATGACATTTTGCATCAGTAAAATTACAATCTATATGAAATAAGGGATATATCACAATTTATACAATATTTAATGTTGGATAACCATCCTATTTAAATACATGAGTTGGATCAAATATGTGTCCACTTGAAATTTTATTCTATGAGGAAACTTCAATAATTATAAAACTATGGAAATTATGATATGTATTACAATTGTTTCAACTCAACACTTCAATAATTTGCTTCAATCAACTAATAGAAAATAAACCTATCAATTACTATTTGTCAAGTCAAGATTCAATTATCATAACCACTATGCTTATCAGGAATCCATCAAGACAATTGGAATGTTTTTACTGAAACAAAGAACCAGTATGTGTTTGCAACAGAAGTGTTAAATGCAAATGATTTTATTTTTGTTTTTTCTAGTAAGGAATCTGTCTAAAGCCTAACCTTGAGTATTGCACATTCAAATAAGACGTGTATTATTTTCTGCAATTGAAATTCTATACTACACACTGACTGGTTCTGTATGTAGTATTTGCGATCTCTTAATTCATGGGTGACTCGATTTATAGCCTGTTGAAACCATAGATTTAATTATTGTTTATCTAAAAAGGCATAGCTATAGAAACAAGTATTGTCTATGGTTAAGATAGTGTGCAATAATAATTAATAACAGTAATTTTCCATAAACTTAATGGTGGACTGAGGATTTTTTCATGGTTGGAGTGATTCAGCGACCTTCTAGCAGATATTTCACATAATTCTGAGCTTGATTATAAGCTTAATCCTTGTAATGAATTATTCGCACGCACGCAGTTTTGAAAAAATCAGTTATCCATAATCATATTTTTCTGGCATGAGTAAGACAGTACCGTACGGTAGGTAAGATACCGTACGGTATCTAGATAGAAATACGTATTTCTATCTTGCGTCGATTTGAAACTTGAGAAATACTTTACAATCTGTTTTCATACAACATTTATAATAATTTAAAACAATCAAATTAGGAGGGTTTTATAAATTCCATTGTAATTATGTTCGTGTTTCAGTGATGCAGCAAATGATGTACTATTAACATTGTGATGCGAAACTAATCAGAATAGAAGTACTCCATAATTATTAGGTATTATATTGATATTCTGTCAGTACAAATATTTGTAGCTCTTGAATTTTAACAGTTCATTTCATCCCAATTGACCTATATTGAGTCAATCAATCTATCACTCCTATTAGTCTTATTAGAAGGCCTATATTTTAAGACTAGATTTTTCAACTTTTACGTCTCGGATTCTCGAATTATTCAGAAAATTGAGGACAGCTGTGTCAAGGGGCAAAAACTACTGCAGTACTCTACTCAAAAGTAGAGTAAAAAATCTATCTGAGAAGATTTGAGAAGATTCAATAAAATAATAAGAAATGAAATAATAGAGTATTTTAATTTTAATTATCAATATCGATTCAAACATTCATTTCGAATAAAATATTAACTACTGGGGGAGATTGAATAAAACAATTAGAAATTATTGATTACAATATTAAGGATATGAATGAAAATAATGAACAGTATCAAAGAAGAAGAAACTCTTCTATGTTCTCTACTTTGAGATAGAAGGCCTATCCATACATAAAGATGCATTATGTTTATCCATACATAAATTAGTATATCCATAGTAATTATTAGAAATGCAATAAAAATATTGTAATTAAGTCGAATGGAATAATTCAGCGAACCTTCATTTGATTTGTACAAAGATCAAAGAATTCATGTACCTATTCAGACTAAAGAATGTTGAATTGAAAAACCACACAATTAACATTGAACATGTAGTTGAATAGATTTGAAGATGAAAGATTTTTTTTTAGAAATTTCAATTAACCAACTGCTGAAATATTATTAATGTTTGGTCAGTTTCATTCTTCAAATTTCCTTCTGCTATTTGATTCTTTGGTCAATATTTGCAGTATTAGAAGTCCTTATTAGTTATATTAATTAATATATATCAATCAATAACATACAATAAATATATGTTGTTTTTACCTGCATTGTATCTATTGTCTATGAATAAATGAATAAATAAAATATAGCTTTTATTGGATATTTGCGATAATATTGAATATAAGTATTATAATTTGAAAGCAAACCTTAATCTGTTTGTAGAGCAGAGTGTCGACAGAGTTGGTGAATGTGTTTCCGAGGACGGTGGTTTCGACGGTGAGACTGTGGCGGTCGGGAGACGCACTGAATGCCAGGCTTTTGAGTTTATCGCAGGCGGCGGTCAGCGTTTGTTTGTCCGACTTGCTCGTCCGACACGTTTGCATGAACTCGTTGATGTGACCCACGAGGCTCTGCACTAGGGGCCCACGTGCTCTAGCAGGCCTGAGTCCACTTGCCTAAGAAAATTGAAAATTGAAATTTATTACAAACATATTGACAATACAAAACAAATCAAGTTAAAAATTGAATAATTCAGATAGTATAAATTATGTGCAACTGACAATATCTCTCTCCATTTCACCTTGATATGGAGAAACTCCACAGATTTCTGTTCATAGTATAAATTTAATTGTATAAATTAAATTGTATAAATCAGCATAATATAACGAATAAGACCACACCAACAATCATCAAATTTATAAAACTATGAATAATTTTGCGTCAGTTAAAACGTGAATCAAATATAGAATTAGACGATAGGATGAGAGTTAATAGTGTAGAAATGATAAAATATAGGTACCAAAAACAATTATAAAATTTAAATTTTTTTTGCACTGTGCCACTGCTAACAGGAGAGAAAACCTGGTGTGCTGGCAGTGAGCTTAAATAGGACTAATTTTTTTATATATTTTATTTCAAATATTAATTGAGAGATTTTAAAATATATTGAGTTAATATTGATACAGATCTACAAATGAGTAACCATTAACAGTTTACCATGGTTATTACAATATTTTTGTGTACTAGAAGTGTACCATCGATCAGAACAATTGGAAAATTATAATCTCAAAAGATTTCCTTCTCAGCTGAGATGCAACAAAATAGGATATGATTGATTGATTAGTGTTGCCTCTATTAGGGCGGAGTCAGGACTCCAGGTCCTATTTGCCACACAATCCTGAATGCTGTGTCAAATAATATATAGAATATGCTCAGTCAGGCTTCAAGTCCTATTGAATTCGTGATAATAGAACAAAACTTAATGGTTAAAAAAAACTTAAACAAAATCTTCAATGACTCTGGAAGATTCATCATTGTAGATTTTGAAATTCTAAGAACATTTATTATAATGGATCAAAAATCTTCTTCAATACCTGAAATGTGATAAGTAGCCTATGTAGCAAACATCATATAGATCTTGGAGTGTTGAGATTGATTGCTTCTCTCAGTAGAGAGAATTTAATAGGTAGCTGATAGCAGAGAGAACTCAGTACTGAGACACTACCTCCGTAAACAAATCCATAGTGCATTCTGGTGACGTCAGCATAGGTAGGGCTCCCACAACAATAAAAATTTGTTGAATATCAGCTAGTGCTTTTATTGGTGTAGGAGCCCTACCTGGGCTGACGTCACCAGAATGCACTATATATGGCTTTGTTTACGGAGGTAAAGACTGAGAGAGGCAGAGCATAGTTCTACTTTCCCTTATATCTGCTGATTAGGTACCGGTATCATATAATACAGGTAACGTACCTACATGTCATTAATGTAGATTCAAATACAATATTATTCAATCACATTATATTTTACTGTAAAGGTACCTAGCCTATATTATAATAGATGTCGGAATCTTTTATTTTGATGTTACCTGTACAACTTTGAGAATTCAGCTGAAATCAGTTTGGTCTGCTGTTGCAGAATTCTGACAGCTTCTGTTGTGACGGCCGCCATGACAGTTATCTGCTGACTCAGGTCGGCTGACAACGATTTGCTCTGCAGTGTTGTCATGCATTCGGGATCGCACATGAATTTCAACTCTTTCAGCCATTGGTTGAGGGGAGGGTCGCCTTCTCCTAGAGTTGGCGTTGGCCTGCGAATTAAAATTGAAAAATGATTGCATAAAATAGGGTACGACATTTAATAGCAATAGTAGCCTATACAATATTGGTTGAAACATATTTAATACAAAGATTATATTGTAAAAAATCATTGAAGTTATTGCATGATTATCAATACAATGGAGACATTGGCTGAAATGAAAATATCTCATATTATGTGGATCTGAGGTAACTGACAACATATTTTTCATTTAACCTCAATATGAGCCTTGATATAGAGGAATTCCACAACATTTCTGTGTCTAGTGTGAATACTGAATAGAAACAGTGGGTATCTCAAGTATGTCTCCATCATAGAAATACCAAAGAAAATTAGATTTAATTAAATTGACAAAGAAAGAAACAAACATATAACTGTTAATACCGTTATAGAGGTTGTTAGAAATACAGTAATAATTATAGTTTAATTGAAAATGAATAAAAGTAAAAATACAAGGAAGCATCATTCACTCAAAGAATAAAAGTTCTGAGATATATGTATTTTAGGCCTACAGTATAGAATAGCATACTTGTAAATTTATATAAAATCGAAAGAAAGAGAAAAATACAAAAAATCTTATCTAAATGATAGAAATTTTTTTGAGATATTCAGTATATTCTTTGGATAATAGCCAAACGTTTGATAAAGAATGGCCGAATCATGAATCTAATATGGAATAAATGTCAACTGAAATCTTTGCTTATTTTGTTAAAATCTTGAACCCCTATTATACTATATCCCTATAAACTATTCCAATAACTAATAATCCCTTTATACTATTCCAATTTTCATTGCTGATGATGCATATTAAAAATTTCAAAATCGACGCATATTGTTTAATTTTTCCCTCAGGTAATATACTTATCACATGACATTATTGATTACATTAAAAACCAATTATGTTCAGTAAATAAATGAGTAGACTAACTAACATTTACTCAAACTGAAAACCGATATCGGTGTGATCTGGATGTGAAATTTGATCATAATTAAGATATGACTCATTTAGTTTCTTTTGTTCCTAGCAATAATCGTGAACAAGATTTCACACTGCACATTCTCACTTGAAATATTTATATAGTGTTGTAGAAAATAAATAACTGCATGCAACACGGCTGCTATACATTTTCTTCGACTTTTTATTGTGTCCTATTGCAAAACTGGTAATGCGTAATTGTAATTATAACGTTCCGTGCGAATGCAACTCAAGTTCAAGTATTCAAGTTTCAAGTTCTTGTGTCTGTTTTTTGTTCGTTTTTTATTTCTTTCGTCTGGTTAGCGATTCCGATTGTCAATCTGTCGGAGCAGAACGTTTTCTTACTCTCTTTTTTTCATAATTCCTCTCCTTCTAACATTCTGCATTATCCTTTTCCTCATCTTGCATTATCTTTTTTCCTACTGATTTTCAACCAGATTTGCCAAAATTCTAGACACCGCATTTTTTATCCTTAGTAATATTGAATTAATAACAATTAATTATTGATTGTTATTTTAATATTCTTCAAAAACTATTATATTCTTTCATGTTTTTTGTGCGTGTATATTACTGTTTAGATAGACCTGTACCTTAATACTTACCGGTATCAATTTAGGAAATTCATTCTACCTATAGGCTTACTATTTATAAAGAACTTTTTCCTATACTTTGGGAATAAATTCATACACTCGCGAACAATCACTCTCCTAACTCATCTGGACATTCTCTCCTCTCACTCTCACCTTCTCTTTCTCTATATCTATCTCTCTCACGAGGTCATTAAAGTATCATTCGTTACGCTTTACTACATAGTTGAACCGTTGTCCAATATTTGTACTATCGAAGCGCGAAGTCTCTCGCGTCTCAATGGTGTGAAAGTTAAACAGGCAATAACTTAAATCTTTCAACTTAGATACGTCATTCTCTAAAGCTCTTTGCAAGCTATTACAGGTATTAAAACCATGCATATAACTATAATCAACAGCATTACAGTGCTCGGATGTAGGCTTGTTGTTTGTAAAATACGTGTATACATTTGTGCAACAAATAAGTTCGCCTGCAGCTTGGATTGTTACTACAAAACGTGCAATACTTGTATTCAATTTCAGACTATTAGGCAGCTATAATATTTGAATTTATTGACAACACATGCAAACAATGAGCAAATATTTTCATAACGATACTAAGCTTACGATAATAATTCTTAGCTGATCACAAAACTCGGTTCCTTCGCAAATGTTGCTTATAGTTTATTAACTAATTTTAGTTTGCAATATTGTCATTTACGGTTTGTTAGTTCTAGTTGTTTCGTGGATGAATTTCGATTGTTTGTTCAAGGTTTTATTTTTTGTTAGTACCCTTCTATTCGAAGTTTTATGTTAAAATGCTGGCGGCATTTTTTTATCAGTTGAACATCAGTTTTCAACAAACCTGAATGACTGAGTTTTATTGGCGTTCTGAGGTCATTGAGTGAATAAATATTAATTTATAAAATATTTGCTTTGATGAAATGGTCTGTTGGATGGTTGAAAGGAATGTTACAGATATGGTATATAGAGGAACGAGTGAAAAACGAGCGAGTTTTTTTTGTGTGGGGTCCCTTTTACACACGAAGGTTCCACCTCGCCTGTATGCTTGATATAATTATTATCTTTTAGCTGTCAATGAGCCTCACGACTTTTATATTATTAGAGTCGGAGGAATGAGTATATTTCATCTATTTAATGATTATTCATAATAATTATTATTGAAATATTTTGCCCTGCTGAAGAAAATGTTATGTTTATCTTGGATATGCTTACATAAAAACGAGCCTGTTTTAGAAATGTTCATCAAGTTTTCCATTTACAATTCATTATAATTAGAAACTTTCAGATGATGCTGACGAAGACTGAGACTATGGAATCATTAAGTTTTCCATTAGTTCTCATTAGTTCTAAGTTCTAAGTTCCAAGTTCTAAGTTCTCAGTTCTAAGTTCTCATTGAGTTTTCCATTTACAATTCATTATAATTAGAAACTTTCAGATGATGCTGACGAAGACTGAGACTATGGAATACCTTCAAGTTTCTCTGTTAGAAAGTTAGGCTACTTAGAAACAATTCGCAACAATAACTATTTTAATTGTTTATAGTTTAGAAGCAGTTTTAGCTTTAGCTTATGAATTTCTTATTGGAAAAACTTCATCTGAGAAAAATGAGCGCATAACGAAGTAATTCTACTCTGGCTGTTTGGAGAAGCAACTATAATCAGAGAAAACTCCTATAATTAATATTGCTATTAATTGCTATTATTAATTCTGTGCTATAATCTTCGAAAGTTTATGATTACTGGAAAACATTCTTCATCTACATAAGCTACTGTATTACACTAATAATACTTACATTGATATCATCTCAAAAACTTACATCAGAGATACATAATTTCCAGTCAGTTTCATGAAATTCTATAGGTTTATCTAACAATCAACATGATAGAGAAAAAGTTTTTTTTATAATAGTTTAAATCTTAGAATTATTGGATTTAAATTAGAATTTGTTTTCTTTGCATACTTCACTAATCAAGGGGAATTTGCTTCTCCGATTAATGAGGGGGGAAAACTTCGTATTTGTATTTTTGAAAATTAGGAAACCAGGAGATTATAGAATGTATTCTTCAATTTTGTCTCTCCAGTTTTTCCAGTTCAGTTCTTGTTTCTCTTATGTGTGTCTGCGTTTTTTAGATGATTGCGATTTTATGTAGTACTCTACCTACTGTACTCAGCGACCATTTAATAGAAATATGGCACTTATTGTACGGTAGGCCTACTCATTGATAATCCTTTGTATTGGTAGTACTACTGTTTAACATCAAAATGAACTTTATTCCGAAGTGAAAAGTGTAAATTTAAAGTATTGTGCTGACTATAACCTTAGTGTCCGGTTTCCCATTAGGGAACTTTGGACTATATACGGCGAGGTGGAACTACCCTTGGGTCTCCCCACCATTCAAAGCCATACGCTAATAATAATAATTATAATAGTTGACAGTTCCTCTATATATAATGTATTTTTCCCACCAATAAGACCAATAGCACTACTCTATTTGTTGGAAAATCATAGTTTTTCTCTCAAGAGTCACTGAACTCTTCTGTTTTGTTGGCAAGACATAAAAGATCACATTCTACTCAACTACAATAGATTAACCAATAATGGGATAGCATCAATCTTTTTTCCGTGTGAAATGATGGAAAAAGGCAATATTCTGTCAGCCTTTGTTATGGATTAGGTTCAAGAAACTGTAGCTGGAGTCAAGAGGAATATATTTTTTAATGTCGTTTGAGGAGTGGAGTAGCTTTCGAGAAAAGAAAATAAATTGGAATACACATTGGAAACATCATGTGTAGCTTTTTTCTGAGATAGAAAAATAGAAGGGATGAGATGTAAACTTAAATAGCTCTAAGAGAATACACGTTAAAAGGAATTTAAAACAGATTCAATTCTACTTGAATGAATCCTATTTCTCTCTGATAATAGTCGGAATGTCTTGAAAAACAAGAACTGTATTAAAAACCCTATCATAGAATAACCACTGTTATAGTATGTAATAAAGGAATAAATATATGATACTCAATAGAATTATTAAATTATTTTTAAGTAAGAATGAAACCCAGTTTTTGTTAATTAGGAATAGGGCATTTCAAAATACTGAAGAGATTGAAAATACTCAATTGCTATCCTGATAAATTTTAAAGCTAGTACAAATCATGTTAATACTCAGAATTGAATTATGTTAATTATCAGAACTAATATTACATTAAAAAATATGAATAACAGTTCAAGATTTTTGGATGAATGAAACCAAGTTTTTGTTAATTAGGAATAAGGCCTTTCAAAATACTGAAGAGATTGAAAATACTCAATTGCTATCCTGATAAATTTTAAAGCTTGTACAAAATAATCATGCTAATACTCAGAATTGAATCATGTTAATAATCAGAACTAATATTACATTAAAAAATATGAATAACAGTTCAAGATTTTTGGATGAATATTGGTGGAGTTTTCTTGTAAATGAGAATAAGCCTATCAGCAAACTGCTATCGCCATCAATCGGGTGAGGTTTAGGTTTAGTCAATTAATACATTATATAGATTGAAGATAAATGAACATAATATCATGTACCTATATAATAGACAGTATGATTCGCAATAAACAAAGGCCGTATTATCAAACAATTGAATGTCCATTGAAATAATAAATCGAATTACAGTGCAGTGTACATAAAATAATTAGGCCGAATTTATTGATGTTCAATTACACTGATCAAATTTCATAGGTTAGCGCATATCACTAGTCACATTATTCTTAGAAAAATAACTTATTTATGGTTTCAAAGTCTATTTTAATTTTCAGTGAATAACGAGACTCTAGATGCGAATTTTCCGAAAATTATATGGAAAGAACATTAGACGCAAAACAGAGGAGACTCTTCTAAATGCCGTTTGGACGTTTTTTCAAATTTTATTGGAACCGGTTTCATTTTGAAATATGCTCAAAACGTCTGTGTTCGTGAACATTTTCTTTTTAGAAAAATTGAAGCGATTAAATTTGATCTATAAACAAATTTTAGGTAATAATTTCTACTCACCGACACACAGTAGCAGTTCCTTCCTCATCTTTCTGATCAAAGTTCAGTCTCTGTGACTTCCTTGAAGATCTGGGAGTTTTGGCACAATTTGTTTTCGGACTTTTTGGTGTGGACGCATGAGCGGGAGGTCCGGGAATCGACCAGGTACTGCTGTTAGGACTAGAGTATTTTCCCAGGTACTTGCTGAACTCATTTGTTGAGCTGGAACTTGAAACATCCAATGGTCTCTCGGCAACCGTTGCTGATTCTTCAGTTTGTGGGGGATTCAATCTGGTTTGCAGGGGTTCTGTGTTGATTTCGTACGGTAGTGATTCTGATCCTCCAAAACTGCGGTTCAGGTTCTGTGCTTTGGGATGTCTGGTATGACTGATGGGACTCATTCTCGACTTTGATATCCTTGTGTTCTCCAAGCTGCGGTTGAGTTGTGGTGAATCACTTCTGACAAATGGAGCATCTGTTAGGTATACATGTAGGGACCTCAGTTTATCATCCAGGCTATCGTTGTTTTCTTGGTTGTTGATTTTCTTGGCGCTCTGATACCTAGGTTCATCATCAGCATCAAGATACCCAAACACAGATTTCCTCATCCGATCCCTCCTGAACATGGGACTCCCTGGTAGGGACCTACCCCCTCTGCACACACTCCTCTCCTCCCCATGATTGGCTTCTTTGGGTGAACTAACGTCGGCCACTTCCACCTGTGTCTTGAACCTTTCTCCAAACCTACTGATTGAGCCATCTGTTGACTGTTCATATTCGTTTGAATAGTTGCTGAATGACAATGAATCAATTTTTGATGATGATTTGGATGAGTCGTCTGGTGAATCATGGACCCTATCCACAATAGGTATTTCATCAGTTTTGTTGTTTGTCTCCTCTTGCAAACCATCAACATCTTTGGAGTCTACATGTGGAATATTTGTATTTTGTTGTTTTGCAATGTCTGAATCCTCTTCATTCAGCACTTTCAGTGCCAAGCTTTGAGGTTTGTCTTCAATTGACGTCACCATGATTTCAAACTTGTTGATCTGGCTCATGACTCTTCCCTTGACTGGAGTCTTGTTGTTGTTAGTGTCATTCTCCTGCAGGATCTTCAGAGATTCAAGGGTTTCGTTGTCATTGTTGACCAGTGACTCGTTTGCCATGATGACCGTTTTTGAGGCAACTGGTGTACTAGGTGACAATCCATCGTCCTCCTCTTTCTGTCTGTGGATCTTCCCAGCTCTTGTCAGGGTGACCCTAGGGATTCTAGTAATTGTAACCCCTCCAACATTGGGTGGTGACCCATCTGAATCCGAGAATCCAGAGTCCTGACTCCGGTGACTCTCTGGACTCCCGGATGATCCTCTGTCACTGTCTGTGCTCGCAATGCTGGCACTACAGGCGGCTCCTGTCTCTCTCCTAGCTTCCCAGTCGTCCTCTTCCTCTTCATCATAGTTGCCATGCTGGTAGTTGCCCCACCATACCTTGCTTCTGGTTCTGACAAAGTCGCCCATACTGTTAAACCTGTAACAGATCATCAGATGCTTCAATGAAACTGTGATAACTGAAACAAATTAAAATGAATTCTTAGTCAAGACAAATGAATAATATTCATGGATAGTACGATTTTTCAAAGCACCTTTTGTAGATGGATATTACAATATTTACATCCTCTCCTTCAACCTGAGACATAATATTCTGTATTCAGGGTACATTTGACACAGTTATTGCATGATTCAAGTTGGTAGCCAGTGCTCAGTTGATAAACGTTAATAAACTATAACATAAATCATAGCAAAGACCTATTGGCATACAGAAATTGTTTTTATGCGAAACAAATTTTCAATTTTAATGTACCGTAATAGACTTGAGTATCACTCACACATTGATGTAATATATTGCAAACATTACGTTTGTGTACATAGGGCATTTGAACTGATAACCGAGTTGTACACGGCTATACCGTGAGGTAGTTTTAGAAAGGTCAAAAGTAATAATTTGGAATCAGGTCGTCACGGTCAGTATAAGTGAATACAGTGGTTGAAGTACACTCTTCTTCAGGTTGTATTGAGTTATACTGACAGCTCTAAATGTCAAATATGTGTCACTGATTCGATTTCTGAGTTTTACGAGTGCGAAAGTAGCTTAGTAGATTGAACTAGGTACATAATAAAACCATAAAGTAATAGGTACCTTTCTCTTCAACTACAGACACATTATTGGCTCATGGTGGGTGGTACTGTAGTTGTAATGAGAAAATACATTTTAAAACTTGTTGTAATGATTTGTCACAACCATTTTCCAAATAGCCTACCTACAATAATTCACAAGTGAAAGTTTTCTTTAGTTTTAGTTCGATACAGGATACAGCTATAAATTTATTAATAATGCAAACGTTAGCGCTACTAACTACTAACAAGTCCCACCAGTACTCATAGAATTAAAATTATTATATCAATCAATATAATAATAAATTTTATAGGCTACTCGTAGTTTCATAGAAAAATCACTGTGTTGAGTTCACCAAGCGTTGCTTAGTAGATACTTATACCAACTTCTCTAAACTCACTGTAAACTTCTCTAAAGAATAGAAAATGATAGGTCTTTAGTTAAAATTTTTTACCGTTTATGCTAAGTTGCTATCTTGATTCTGTTCATGTGACTAAGCACTATGTTTGTCAATTTATATAACCATAATGAAATAAAAACACACATATTATGTTGTCAAATTCTACACAGTTTTATTTGGTACAGGACCATGGTTTCGTGACCACACAGGCCATATTTTCAAGCTGACTTTTTATCACATTTTTGATAAAACCAGTATTGACATACAGTGAGGTTTATCAACTAGATCTATATTGGTATTGTTAACAATTCGGAGCATGATAATTATAACGATTTTCTATGGGATGTTCATTTTTCCATCCCTCAGTTATTTCCAATCTCCTAAATTTCCCTACCTAAACCTACAAAATTTCCAATCCGATTTCAATTCTTGGCTCACTATTCATACCATGATTCCAAGTATTACTTCTATCAATTTATTCTTCAAGTTACTGCTTTAGCTGTTTATATCGTTCTGAGAATCATCTCACCAATGATCAATACTGATATAATAATTATATTAATCAATATGGTTAGTCGACGAAAGTCATTGTAATTTTCGTTGCATGAATTATGGACTACTACTTTATGCGAACCAAGTTTCGATCTTCCCCAATTTTTTTCTTCCAACTAGAAGTTACTAATAACATTGTATAGTAGTTTCATCCTTGTGGAAGATATTATATGAATGCTGTTTGAAAGAATCGTTAAATATGATAGTATGGGGGAGCCCACATCCAAGCTATAGCCGTTGAGCTGAGCAGCTGCATAGGTTCTATTCGTTGTTGTTGGAGGTTTATCAATACTATAGAGTCATCTTTATCAATACTTTAGAGCAGGGATTTCCAACAAATTTTTCCCAATGACCCCCTCATCCATTTATTAAATTTATGCGGACCCCTACTACTTCTTAAATTCACAGTTATAAAAATATTTTCATCTACCGCCAGTCCTCCCCCACACTCCTAATACTCAATAGTTATAAGTATAGCAGATAATATGATGAAATAACAGAGTGAAAAATATAAAATCACTTCACTTATGGGCTACTTTATTCAAATTATTTTTAAATGTTCAAAGTTAAAATAATTTAAAATATTCAAAGTTGAAATATTTGAAAGTTTTTAATAAAGAGTACTATACTGAAGAGTACAATAAAGAGTGTTTTTATATTGTCTTTATTAATTTGAAAAAAAAATTATATGTCTTGTATCTATCATCTTTTAAATGAGTTGTCAGAATATTTAAACTTTATAGTGCAATCAGGAAGAGCCAGATTAATATTATTATCGGTTGCTTCAGACTCTGTTGAAAATTCATAGAAGTTCAAAACTCAATTCGATAACGAGAAGAAGTTGACATTTGAGAAAAATACGAACCTCATCTCTATTCAATATAAATTATACCGCTCTTTCCCTAAATTTTCGGTTTATATGTCGTGGACCCCCACAACATGCTCAGCGGACCACCAGTTGGGAACCGCTGCTTTAGAGTAACTATCTCTGAATCCAATGTGAATATATGAGCTATTGAATTAGGCGCAATATTAGAACTATCACAACATGATTAATCATTGGAGTGAATGAATATTAAGGAGATTTGACAGATCAATCAAGCGTTTCAAATTGAGGAATTTTATCTAAAGGGATAATTATTGAAACAGTGAATGTATGTTCATAGGAATCTCAATAACTTGTACTATTTAAAATATCTGTGCAGTATTTTATTAATGGAGAATTTAAAGCATAGTAAACCATACACTATGCGGTACGTATTTCTCGTAGGGATAATTTCATTATTTTATGGGCCACAGAAACTTGTTATCCATGTTGAAATATTCTGATTGACTACAACTTGAAGCATTGCTTCATACGATGAACGAATATACGGTACCATACAACTTACATAAGCAGAGACGTATAATAAATTTGTATTTAATGTAAGAGAATTCTAGTGATATTAGCGGTACAGTAATTAAAAGTACATGATTCTAGTTTACTCTTGTAAGATTCACTGTAAAATGTCAGCATTGAACGGGGAAACACTGCAAAGGAATGCTTAGGTTTGTTAGCCTCACTAAAGGTGGATTAGTGCAGGATGGAATATATGGCAGTGTGGTAGCGCATGTTGATAATATTAACTTCAAGAATTTCTGAAGTTGATGTGTTAATTATAGATTAAGTTGAGGAATATTTAATAATTTAAGGTTTAGATACATTACTTGATTTATCTTTTCCAGTACTTTTTCTCACTTCAAATTTCTATTGAAAGAGTAGAACTTAATGAACCTAATCTAATCTTGCGTCAACATTATTATATCATGCATTATAGATAATTTACTATTAACATTATTCAATTTTATTCTGGACTATAATTTATCAGGGTTTCTTCCTCTTTTTCCACTATCTTTCTCTTCTTCTTCTTTTTCCACCATCTTCTTCTTCTTCTTCTTTTCCACTATCTTCTTCTTCTTTTTCCACTATTTTCTTCTTCTTTTTCTTTTTCTTCTTCTTCTTCTTCTCTTCTTCTTCTTCTTCTTCTTCTTCTTCTTCTTCTTCTTCTTCTTCTTCTTCTTCTTCTTCTTCTTCTTCTTCTTAACATAAGCTAAACATCGACCTGACCGTTCTGTTCGTATCCTTATTCACCTTTTAATACCTCATCATTTTCTTTTCAGGTCTTCTTCTTCTTCTTTATTTTCCTCTTCCCTCTTTCCCTTCTCTTACTCTGATAACAGTCTTCTTCTTTCTCTCCCTGCTCCTTTTCCTTATCGCCATCCTCCTATTCCTTCTACTACATTTTGTCATTCTAATAATTAGAATAAAATATTCCTTCATATCCATCTGATCTGTCTCTATCTTCTCTTTCTCCCCCTCCTCATCAATCTCTTTTTCCTCTCCTTCACCTTTTATCTTCTCCTCCTCCGCCTCCTGTTTTTGTTTCTCTACCTACTCCTCTTTCTCTTTCTCAACCTACTTTCCCTCCTTCTCCTCATCCTCATTTTCCTTTTCATCCTTTTCTTTCTATTCCTCGCACAAGAATGCAGCTAGCGCACCAGCGTATGTGATGTTGTAACTGATGTGATTTACTAACCTCAGCTGGGATGAGTATTAAATCATTGCGGCAACCTATCATTAATTGAGCACTGAGCAGGTTTCGATAATGGCCCATTGAGTGACGTCATCCTCTTCTTAACTACCTCACGTCAAAAATAATTATTCGACAATGTACAAGTTATTCGAAAAAAATAACTTGTCCATTGCTGCTGCCTGCAAGCTCGCTTTGATTATCACGCACCGTTACAGCAAAAACAATCAATTTCTGATTTCTAAGAATATAGTTAATATTCAGCTTAATAAATTAGCTTGGGGTGAATTCTCAGTTCATAGTTGTAGCGTATAGTTGACATGGAATAAAATTTGTTTCAATTGTTTTGGAAGAAGATGGTACGTGAATTTTCATGAATAAGAAGTAGTTTGGAATTTAGTGATGATTTGAAGCTTAGTGTTCCAAGATTTTTTAGTGGCAATTCATACTTCATATTGATTATTGTGCATTTCACATTATTTTCTTAATCCCAAGGAGCCGTAGCAAATGACAAATAAAAACATAGCAAAAAACCGATACTAGAGACTGTCCAATAGTAATATTTATGAAAAGAAAGCTGGAGCTTCTAGTATAACTTCTAGTTGGTTGGTTGGTTCCAAGTATTGTAAAACTGGTGACGTGTTATTGAAAATGTGATGTAAATGTCAATAAAAATTTAATCAATATATTTTTGCTGATCAACTGGAGCTTATGTTCCTTATGACATCATGAAGTGTTTGTTTCACGTATCGTTTTTGGTACAAAAAGATCAGAGCTTGTTTCATTCTATCTACCTCTAGGAGAAGGTTCCAAATTTCATAACTCTTTCCGAGTAAATTACAGTTTTTAGCTTAAAATCTGGATGTGTTTTAAAATAATTATTCCGAGGCAGAGGTGGGGGTGTGAAAAAGAGTAGATAGGAAGAGAGAGAGGGAGCAAAATATGATAACACGAGTGAGAAAAAAGAATGCTATAGGGAGTGAGTGAGAGAGAGAGAGGGAGTGAGCAAGATACGTTCGGTAAACCTCTAATAACATAGCCATCTGCATCTGCACTACATGCATAGTGAAGTAGGGTCTTCAAAATGAGAAAAACCGTTATTTCATTGAATCACGACCTCCATTGATCATTTATACGGCCGATCTGAACTGTGTTCACAGGGGTCGTAGTTTGAGGAGGTGTCGGGAGGGGGTAGGTTCGCTGAAGGGGATAGTAGCTCCCGTCCGCCAAAAAGGGGTGCCACCCTAGACTATTAGACTATTGCGTTCTCTCTCTCACTCTCTACACCTACCTCACTCAATCACACACCATTGTTCAGTTAGTATGAAACGTACAATACTAATGTAATGTATTCTATATAAAATTCTATCGTACAGATGCAAAGTTTGCGAGACTGATGCACTAAGTTAGCTGCAGAAAATTTAGTTGTAGGGGAAATAGGAAGAGATGCGAGTTTTGTTCACGAATTAATATCCGTAAAGACGCATTGCACGCGTTTCGTACAAAAATTGACCGTATATTTGAAAAAGCAAATAGAGGAACTTATCATTAGCAGATTATTATGAAATCATATTCATTCGATTTATTATATTAGCGTGATTATAAACACAAAAGGCTTGGGAAGATGTCAGAGCAATTTGAAATCAATTGGAGATTAAAATAATAAGTTTCCATACTATAGAATACAGTAATGTAATACATTATTTTTCCGACGTTCAGAGGTCTTTTAGACTGGATATTCTATCCTGTACACAGTATCAAATTTCATGAAGTTGCATGATGTAGGGCCTGAATTTATGATTTGAAAATCTGGCGTGGTACACTCATACAACTTTCCTTGCTCATATTTGAAACTACGATCAGACTTCTGTATAATGTGTATATATAATTGTTTTCAGAGTACTTTTCCCTTTGTGTAAATTGTGAAATTCGATGATTTTTTTAAAGTCATCAAAACAGCTGTTCTACTGGTGAAATATCTCGACTAAGTTATGTGTTCTTTTTATGAACTGCGCTACCTACCTACCCCATGCACGAGAAGGAGGTTACTAAGTCCATTTCTCAAGGATGGGGTGGACCCCCCATTAGTTTCCCAGAAAGGAGACTCATGCCAGTTGATAGAGCTGATAAATAACTATACAGGATATGAATTTGAAAAAATCGGTAAAGTTATTTTTGAGAAAATCGTAAAAAACATGTTTTTTTAGTAATTATCCGCGATTTTTCTCAAGAATATTACGGAGCTCCTGCAATTTTCCCAGAAATGAGTTTCATGTCAGTTGATAGGGATTATAAATAGCTATCCATGGTATAAATTTGACGAAAATCGTTAGAGCCGTTTTCGAGAAAACCGTGAATAACATAGTTTTTTAGTAATCATCCGCTATTTTTACCGCCATCTTGAATTGAATTTCTTATTGTCGGATCCTCATGGTATAAGGACCTTAAGTTTGAAATTTCAAGTCAATCGGTTAATTAGGAATGGAGTTATCGTGTTCACAGACCCAAAAATCATGTTTTTGGACTCAGGGGACCTTGAAACGTATAGAAAACTTGAAATTATGGTACCTTAATTTTTTTTGGAAAGCAATACTTTCCTTACCTATGGTAATAGGGCAAGGAAAGTAAAAAAATTCAAATCGAATTCCAAGTATTACTTCTCGATTGGAAGGACACATCAAGTGTCCGATCGGATATAGTAACTACTCCTAGTACTCCTTGTACTCAAGTACTAAACCTTGGTCACACCCTGATTTGTGACAACGTATATTAGTAATATTTGTGATTTTGGAAATATTTTACAAATTTACAATTTAAAGAATGTTCTTCGCTGGCAATTATTTTAGATTCAAATAGGTGTTCCATTCAAAAATGATTCCATTCAAGATCAAATGGAACTGATTCCAAGTGGTCTGGAACTGTTAATATGTGATCAATAGGATTGCGATTAATCAATTTTTGGTTAAATCATCTGTGATAATTATTTTTTACGATGATTATTGTTTTATATGAAAATCGTATCGATATTGATTAAATAAAATTTGCACCTAGATCTGATCAAACCTTGATGATTTGCACCTAGATCAAGATCATATTATGGATTTGCACCTAAAATTTGCATCTAGATCTATGATTTTCTCGAAATCTGAGTATTAGAAGTCGAAAACCATTTCAATGTTAACTTTCCAGTAGGAAATTCTTTCCATCGAAGGAATCAGAAGCTTGAAGAGTCAGATAATGCTATTCAAATTGAAAATAAAAGTTCACTGGCATTGACTACTGTGAATGTAGATGCTCTGACTATTAAGCAGGACTTGAGTGGACTTTCAGTCGACTATTGTCAATGTGGTCGCTGACAATAAACTAAGCTCCAAGCTCAATACGACCCCAACAACAATCATGCTATAGAGACATTCACTATAACTTACTGTCAGTATTCCTTATAGATAGCACCAATTCTCACTATTGAATCAATGCTGACAATTTTAACTGAATTTCACTGTAGGAACACTGCTGTTACGTGATAAAATTCTAAAGAGGATTTTCTTTCTTGTTTTTGTTGTGCTTTTGGTGTTCTCTATACCTTTTCGTTCGTCACTGTCTTCATGTTTCTCTTCTGCCTCTTATGAATTTTGTTACTTCTTTTTCTGATTTTATCATATTTCTATTCTTCTATTCCTCTAAATTCTTGTCTTCCTCTACTAATCTTCTCTTTTTTTCTCGTCACCCTTTCTTACTGCTTTCTTCTTCTGAATGGTTTATCTTATTCCTCTTTTTCTTCTTCTTCATCATCATCATCATCTTCTTTTTTTTTATTTTCATGCTCTTATCCCTTTTCTTCCTTATTATGCGATTCATCATGTTCCTTCAAATGTTTTCCTCTATTATTTCTTTATTATTTTTCTTGTGCTTTCTCATTATTTTCTTCTCCATCATTGTTCTTGTACTTCATTCAGCTCCTGTCCTCTTGTCCTGTTTACCTTATCCTCGTTTTATAATTATTATCCTTTTTGTCCTACTACAACTACTACTACTTTTCATCCTACTTCTGTACTCTTCACTTCTACTACGTTTCCTCCTCCTCATAGTCTTATTCGCTTTCTTCTCATCTAAGTATTCCTTTCTCTGTCTTCCTCTGATTCTTCATCTTTTTCCACCTCCCCCTTTTGTCGCTTCCTTTTTCTCTCCCACTTTTTTCTTCATCCTCCTTAAGTTCCATCCTTATTTTTGTCATCCTCCTACTCCTCCTCTTCCTCCTCCTCCTTATCCTAGTGCTGCTCCTCCTCCTCCTCATTATTTGCATCTCTTTTTATCTTCCTTCTCAACTCTACCGTCTCATTTCCACTTGTTCTCTCCCTTTCCCTCTCTGACGTATCCTTTGCCTCATCACTCATTTCTTCTCACCTAAATCTCCTCCCACTTCCACTCTTTCTCTTCTTCCTCTTCTTAATACTCCCTATTGTTTTTCTTCCACTAATTCGCTCCTTCTTCTTCATGGCTTCTCTCTCTGTGTCACTCTCTCTCTCTTCCTCTCGCTCTCCTTCTTCCTAATCATCAACAGCACTTACAAAGTTGGAGGTTTAAAACCAAATACCCGAGCGTTTTATTGTGTCTGCACTGATTGAAGGTGTGGCTGACTGAGAGTATTGTCTTCTCCAGTAATATTCACTTCAATCTGTCAGCATTCCTTATATATAACTCCTATGCTTCCCATTCAACCAATGCTGACAGTCTGAAGTAAATCTCACTATACATTGTTGTAGGATTTGGTGACTCCACAAAGCTCAGCATCACTGCATCACTGCATCACTGCATCACTGCATCACTGCATCACTGCATCACTGCATCACTGCATCACTGCATCACTGCATCACTGCATCACTGCATCACTGCATCACATGTCTGAACTTCAGTTGGATTTGTAAGGGGGAAAGATTTGGTTAAAAACTAAGCTTAGTATTTTAACGTAATATCTATTAGAATATTCATTTGAAGATTTCACATATATACGGGTCTAAAATAAAAGTTGGTAATGTAAAGTAAAGTAAAGTTGGTTCATCCATTCTTAAAGATCTCATATAACACGTGATATATTTCAGAATTTACTTGAAGATTTCAAATACGGGTCCAAAATAAGGAATAAAAGTTGGTAAAGATCTTGTGTGAAGAATTTTATCATGAAATGGCCACTAAGTATAGTAATCGTACATGATGAAGCTAATTAATTAATTGACTATACTCGGACCCATCTATACACCTTATAAATCAGAGTAAGTCAGGATGATCATGATGTTTATTAGTCCCAAGATATATTTAATAGAAATTAATATCCCAAGATAATAGAAATTTTATCATGGTGAAAGTGATATTTTCGAGCTCAAAATTTAAGTGATTTTATTCTATATTTTGTGAATATTTGAAGTTTGGTTTTTGTTTTAACGGAAGTTTCATTATCAATCTATCTAAATTTGAAATTCTTTGTTTTATTCAAATTCATAGTTTCAGATTGAAGATTTGGTGTTGAAATTTAAGTGAACATAACCTACATAATATTTGGACGATTTGTGACAAAATCAGGAAATTGAAGAAGTTTTGGGCAATAGCCTGTTTTTTCTTTTCCGACTATTGTATTGTTCGCTCTATCTAATAAATAAATAAATAAATAAATAGATATAATAGTACTAAAAAATTATTGATTGATATCCATTAAAATCCATTAAAACACTAAAAAAAAAAAAAAATTCAAGTGCCATTCTTAATTTCACGGTCCATTCTCGGACTCATCATCTATACACCTTAGACATTAGAATAAATCTCTTAGGATGATCATGAACTTCAAGTGCCATTCTTAACGTCAACTTCAAAGTGTTTTTATCTCCGGCACCCTAAATAAAGGGAGAAAATCTTGGAGAAGAGACAAGAGATGGAACGCGAGTCACGTTAGGGAAAAATTAGAGAATCCCAGAGAAGAGATAGTGAGTGCGACACGAAATACAACGGATGTAGAAAAGGGGCGAAGAGAATAAGAGAAGAGACAAAGTAAATACAAGTACAGATCTAGTTTATCGTGACCATGACTGTATGTTTCGACCTTAACGGTCACTGAGGAGGTCCAAATTCCAACACTAAAACAGTACAGTACCCAACATATACTGTATGTATGTCTCCATGTTAAGTTCGGTACTGAGCCTTCCCTTGTAGAGCAGTGGTCTTCATGAAACTTCGAACCAAACATTGAAGATCAGTTATCCAAAGGATGTAAACGTACAGTTAGGTTACGATCGTGATTATGATATGGTGATATCACTACTTCAACCATTGGTTGAATGGCAACGATGATTGTATTTATATATAGGAGGTATAGTGTAATTCACTCACAACTGTCAGCCTTCCCAATACATAACACCAATGCTTCCCATTTTATAAATGCTGAAAGTTTTGAGTGAGTCCTACTACAGCGGAAGTTCGTGATGCTTATACTGTATTTGAAGAGTTGTCACCCGAGTTCACGATTCATCCAAGTTGGCAGTATGCACAGGATAAGCAGACGTGCTACATAATCTGAACTGATACTTGCTTTTTACGTCATGCTATTTACTGCAGCTTGTGGCCAAAAAAGAAGGAATATTGTCACCGGAAACTAACTCTAAACGGTACATGGATTGGAGTTGGGTTAGTGCTAACTGTGAATGTGGGTACGTGTGTTGTAGGATTTTGTAGGTCGTTTTTGCGATTTTCAATCAGGGTTTATGATGAATGAGTTACGAGTACCGTATTTAGAAATTATGGATGAACTGATATGTAGCCTAAAGTTGGAAGATTACTAAATATACACCATAAAAAAATATATAATCTGGATTCAAAACAGTTTCGTATATTTAAACCAGCAATTTTTGCGAGTTTCAATCAGAATTTCATGATGAGTGAACGGTTCACTATGAGTAGAGTAAAACCGTAAAGCACTTGACTGTCAACTCGTCAATGATGTTTCGGTTGAATAATCTTATTGGTAACTTCGCGACTTTCAATATTCAATGACGAATCACGATTCATTAATGAAGAATATTCCACGTTATTGGAGCATCTGAGTTGAGTGAACTGGAACTATAAATCATGTATCTTTGATGAGGTTTAGGTAAAAACTTGACATTGCATATGATATGACATGTATGGATGGAATGTGAGTTTTCATGTAAATGTCACTGCTACCTAAAATTATGGCAGCTCTAATTTGACCTTATTTACTGAAAATAAAGATATAAGACATGATGTGGAATAACAACCCATTTATGAGATATGAATTTTCTGACCAGTAAGTTGTTATTTGTATATTATACTGTATGTGTACAGTGGTTCTTTGGCCTGATTTAGACCTACTTGAAATAGATTTTTATCAGAGCGACAACTGTGATAATTTATATTGGTATCGTCAAAATTTTGAAATAATGATAACACAAGGGAATGAATCATTCAATAGATTATGCTTTTAAATCGGTAATTGAGTAGAATTGATCTAGTAGAAAATGTTATAGATTGATACACCTTGAACTTCAAACATTAAATTTACTATCACCACAGAATAATGGATGATAAAATCCAACATAAATGCATCGTGGAAGCATAGTGTACCCAAACAAACATATTTGAAAAACTTTCCAAACAATAGAAAAGATTAATTCAGTGAAAAATTTATTCAAATGGGAAGTTAATTGAATGGATTTCAGTGCAAAGAACTAAAACAGCCTGTCACATTCTTTGTTCAGATTCTTTACTGAGCCGATAGTTTATTATCAGTTGACTCATTATGTGATAACTCATACAGTGAATGGATTCCATAGTGTTGTTTTCAAAAACCTGTTCTCATCTGAGAATTAATTGTTAATCATACCAGGAAAGAAGATCATTCCATAACAGGAAAAGATAGCTCCATTCCAGAATCTATTGTGGTTTTGTAATAATAACAAAGTGATGCACATTCAAGGTCAGATAGACTCACGCTTTTTACTCGGAAAATACGGTCGGATTCTATTCATTTGTAATGATGACTAATTTCAACTCAATAATAGTTTAATTCAAATTGCTTGATCACTGAAAATTGAGAAGGATGTCATTGGACTAACAAAATTATTCAAATTTAACGGAGTTGTGAAGCTACCAGGCATTTTAGATTGTATGATCTTGATTTTCTTATGATGAAAAAAACTGTTGAAGCCTTGATGCCGTACTTTCCATTGAAATTCAATCAGTAAGGAAAATATTCCTGGAATAATTTCCCTAAGAGTTATGAGGCTAAATTAATACAATATTTATCATTATGGAAAATTACTAGTACCCTTTTTTTATAATTTTTCAAATAGAAATATAAAAGAAGGGTATCAGTAGTTTCAGTGATAATTGACCATTCAAGTAGCCCTACTTCATTGAAAAATAGAATATTATAGCCCACCTTCTCAAGTTTGAATTAGGTAGCTGGGTGAGTATCGTTTTTAAAATACATTATTTTTGTTTTTCATTCTATCGATTTTGTAAACTCTTGAATTCCCAAACATACATAAAAAAAGATTGGTTTAAATGGGATACTTGCCACTCATTGAATTTTATTCATAGGCATTTTACTCCAAAAACAAATCAACATCGTTACCATTAATGAAGTTGAATGGAGTTGCTTCAGTAGCTATACAAGTTTAATCAATTTTAGTTTCTATCATTTTTATTGTATTTTCTCATTGTATTCAATATATATTGAAAATAAATTTCATCCCAGTTTTTGATGGAGCTCACCTTCAAAATCCGGTCAAAACTTCAGAGGTAAGGCATGTCCTGCAAAAAAAAGAAGTCTTTTTACTACAATAATTTCAAATTGAAAACTTTCATTTCTATTATCGGGTATGCTTGAGAATTCGTTTGCAATATGTGCAACTCTCAATCGCCCAATTACACAATACAACTATTTATTAGTCACTCATTGGCAATACATTACGAATACACTCAATACTAAAATATTTCATACAAACAATTTTGTTACCTCATTTGTAGCTCAAATGTAATAAAATGACGAAACTTAAGAGAAAGTACACAGTTTTAGGCACACTTAATACTTTTACTACAACAATGCGTTTGATTACCGTTGACATGCGTATGAATTTAAATTGTTGCTCAAAAGCTACGCCCTTCTATCAAAGTTCAGTTGTTTGCAGTCAATTAGTTAATTATTGTCGGACATAAAAAACAGCATTCATATCACCTGGTTAATTGTTAACGGGTAGCTGGGGTGCTGCAAGGCAATGAATTAGCACCAACCAAGTTTGGCATATAAAGACACGCCTTCGATTATAGACTAGGTACCTATTATGTGAGTTTTATATATATATATGAAGTCAGTGTATGTTGCTTCTGAAAGAGAGGTCTGAGTATGAGATTCGATAAAGTTATGTAAAAGCTTGGACACCATGCTGGCTGTTCAGCAATATAAGCTTCCGAATGGATCGGAGTTATTTGTTATTGGGTTAGCGGCGTTTTTAATAGGTGAAGCTTGTTTCTTTAAGCACCGGAGCTTGAGTCTTGAAGCTTGGGTCCAGTTCATTTTGACTCAAGTTTATTGCACCGGTAGCTAAGTGTTATGCTGGAGCGGGATTCACTTCAAACTGTCAGCATTGGTTGAATGGGGAGCGTCGATGTTCTTTGTAATAAAAACTGTCCGAGTGATGTGAAACTCACTATAGTTATCTTGATCACTATAACTCCGGCGGTCTATCATTAAATGTTTTCACATGTCAACATACAATTACAATAAATTAGTGGCCATGTTGATAACATAAATCGGATTATTGTTGTTATCTGATTGTGATGATTCCAGTTGATAAGAGATATCTTACTTGTTTTATCTCCATCATCATCCTATACAGTTTTGGATTTTCCTCACATTTTACTAAAATCCTCTAAGCGAGATGTACTTCATTTTCTCCTCCTCAATGTTTTTCTGTCATTTCCTTCTACTTATTATTTGGCTTCTTCTTATTTTTCATCTTATTCTACTCATTTTTACTTCACTTCTTCTTTATATTTACCACTTCATTTTCAACTCATTCTCACTATCTCTTTCTTCTTCTTCTTCACCTTCTTCTTCTTCTTCTTCTTCTTCTTCTTCTCTTCTTCTTCTTCTTCTTTTTCTCAATTTCTTTCTGCCCCTCAGTCAATAAAACTGGCTTTCTCATTAACTTAAATATAATATCTCTTTCTTTTCCTACTCTAGTTCCTTTGAAGAAGTTTTTACTGTGTTACCTGGAGAAAACTTGGAAAAATACAAGCATTAGTATAAATTCCCTTATCATGGGTTGATTTCATCGTGTGTGTCACACATTTGATTCACCATCAACAGCTTTTAAACAGATTTTATTTCTTAGATATATTTTCAAGGTGCAATCATTAGAAGCTACCGACGTTATAAAACGCATGTCGAACATCATTGAATCAATACTTGGAAAGCCGATAATCATAAGTTTTTCACATTCCATCTTTGATTGGTCACTTAAATTTATTCGAGAATATCAATTTCAAAATTAACCAGTTTTTATAACTTGAGCTTTCAACTATCTTGTTTTAACGTCAAGTCAATGTTTTCCAGTATGCTGATTAGGATTTATATTGCGATAAACTGCAAAAATTTGTGAATGCACTCATCGATGGGATTTAGATAGGAATCTCTCCCAGGAGATGAGTTGTATTTAATTGTGGAGGAATAAGTTTTTATAATTCCAGTTTTTCAATAAAATCGGTAGACCGTACTTCCGGTACTGTTTTAATAAGTATTTATACACGGGCCTCCAGCTGAAAATATACTCTTGTATGGGCATTCAATTTGAATTTCAAGACACATAAATTTGACTCATCAGTTATTAGCTGATAGGAAGTGAAGGAAGATAACGCCTGAAGCAAGTATTTTTCTTGACAATTGATCCTTGAAACTAATAATTGAAAACTTGAAACTAATAATTGAAAACTTGAAACTAATAACTAAAATCTTGAAGCAGATCTTATTTATTCACTTCTAAACGAAGAAGAAAATTAATACAGTGAGGTCCACGTTATAATGGCAGTATTTTATTAACTCACTATTTGTTATTAGAAAAAACGACTAGCAGTCAGATATTTTACAATAAATGAATTAATCACTCACTGTGACGAGATCTTTCGGCAGGTTCGCCAACAACCAAGAAGATGACGAACCTGCCGAAAGATCTCGTTGTCACAGTGAGTGATTAATTCATTTATTGTAAAATATCTGACTGCTAGTCGTTTTTTCTAATAACAAAAAGTGAGTTAATAATAAGCAGTTCGTGATGGAAAACAACATTGAAGAATTTTATTAACATTGATCTTCCTATCCTTGTCTATTATCTGACAAAACAGATAGCGCTATCTAGATCTGCAACGTTGTCAGATCGCTTTTCAAAAATGTTGAAATATAATTAATTAACAAAATAATCTAAATTGTGAAAATTTATTATTTTGTCGTTGAAAGGTATATTTTCTTGACGAATAAATTTCGTAGATTATTTTTATCAAGAATGAATAAAAAAAAACATCCCACATACCGGAACCAGCTATCCTCTATAGAAGGCAATTGCAAGGGTGGCAAGGAAGAGAATCGGCAACGCTGTTCTCCTATCTTCCTCCACTGCCATTATAACGTGAACTTCACTATAACTCATATAGTACTCACTCATGGTAACATACTAAAGAGTCTGTCACACAAGATGTAATTATTAAGTAAGAGATGATGGGAGCAATGTACCTAGAATACATTGTATTCTTTGTATTCTAGGTACATTGGATGGGAGGTGGTGGGGGCACAGAATATACAGAATGGAAACTTGTAATCAATCGCCTATCTAACCAATGCTTTTTACATGACGCCAATACTAAACACGTCACGTGACCTTGGGAAGTTCCAATCCTGGTCTTCTGATTGGCTCGTGGCAGCAAATGAGATCAATTGATGCGGATCATTGAAGTGATCCGAACCTACCATCAATACTATTACAATGCGGCGCTTCCTAACAAGATGGCGGATCTTGGCGTCAGGATATAGCCAAGTTTCCGTACTGTATGTATACTGTGGTGGGGGTTCCAGGTTTGACAATCCAGGAAATTTCCGGTGGTTAACCGATTCGTCAGAGGCTGGTAGAGCTGGAAATTCCATGCACTATATTCCAAAATTCACCACAAACTACTGTATATCTATGAGAAACTAATATTTTGTTACTATTATTCTTGAATGATTCAAGCTATAAGCTTATTTTCTGGGTAAGAATGAAACTTGATTTATCTAGCGCAATATAACCGTTTCTATTTTGGAATACTGTATTTAGAAATCTCCTAACTACTGATTATCGAAAGAATAGGACATTCATAGTATGAGACATAGTACAGTTTAAGACATTCACCACTTTATACAGTGGTATTGAAAACATCAATGTTTCATTCTTCCAATTATGGAGAAATATCACAACCTCTTTTCTCATACAATCTCATTACTACCGATAATTATGCTCATTAGAAACATGTTACGCACGCTTCAAACTAAGATGCTTCTCATTGTATTTGAAATTGGGTGTTTAAAATTTAAAAATTTCATGTTGATCACAAGAAATTTGAGGATATGCCTCCGAGCTAACCAGAGAGTATAGAATGTAAACTGGCGCAACTAGAGTAAAGAAAGAATCCGGCGCAACCAGAGAGTATAGAATTCTGGGCCCAGAGAGTATAGAATTCTGGACCCAGATAGTATAGAATTCTGGGCCCAGAGTGTGTAGAATTCTGGGCCCTGAGAGTATAAGATTCCATAGGCCTACTATGGGCACATCTCGACATACCGGACATCTGCCGTAGTGTCCGAATATTCACACGCTTGCAACCAATCACACGCACACATGCACACACACACGCACATGACGAACACATTTCTTAAAGCGTGGCAAATTGAATTTCGGCCGTGTCTTATAATAATCTTGACATGAATATAGTGCAATGTTGCCAAGTTGAAGGTCTTTGTACTCATCATCTAGGTAGGCCTACTCTCTTTGAAGTAGTACTCGTTCATTTTTTGAGTCGTTTATGAGGAAATAGGAGATAAATGATAAGAGATAGAAGACATTACAATGGTCTTCATTTGAGTATTTCTTCCATTAGAATAATATAGGGTAGTCATAGGTGATCGATATTGAAGTATTCTAATAGATAATTCATTCACAAAAATATCTCGGTTTCCAAAAAAATTTCAAGCTCTCTCCAATTTCAAGCTTTTTGCGTGGCTCAACCATCTATTGTTGTAGGTTGGATGTAGTATTATAGTATAAACCTTCTATACAATACAGAATCAATCCATACAGGGAATTATAGAAAACACTTGAAAATACATTATACTTCAGCTAAGTTAAGCTTAGCTAGAAATATTTCGGGAGTTGACTGTTGACTACACCCGAAATTTTGTGAACCTGATCATCAGTTGAAATATAACTGATAAGATTAATATGAATAGGTGTACAATGGAAGTATTCAGGGAAGATATAATTATTGAAAACTTGGAAGTTCAGGATACTATACTAAATTGGATACTCTCCCGTTGAGTGTGAAAAGTGGTATTTTTGAAGAGATTTCTTGAATTATCTTCTAATTCGCGTTGATTGTGTTTTAGGAATGTTTGACAGATCAGTTGGAATGAATAGAGTAGGGAAAAATGTCAAAAACATCGAACAAATGTATAAAGAAAAAATAACAATGAAAGATACAAAAACCTAACCTCAAAAATTTTGTTCGAAGCCTTTCGCTTTGATGTCTACATGATTTCTATTCTAGGAAAGAATGTATTGATGAATGGTGAATCATTAGTATTGTAGTATGGGAATCAATTAGTTGAAGAGTTAAATAGCTTTAGTTTTATTTTAAATATCCACGAAGACCACATACTATAATTAGAATTTCAAAACTAAATGGATTTTTTTATAGTTATACCTTAAATCGAATTTTAAATGTGGAAACACACAATAAAGTATTTGAAATCTCCCTACTAAACTATCAGATAGTTTCTATCTGTGTGTTAGTGTGTAGTGAAGAAATTAATATAGTTCAGGAGCTGGGTAAATTTAAACTTTTTAATTACCAATAATAATCATTTGCAGGATACTATAAATTATTAGGTTCTCACAACATCACAGTTTGCAAAAACTTATAACTAAGCATGAGAAAATAAATACCAGAACTCAGAACTTCTGTTTATCCCTGAAGTTTCCCATGCAATATGATCTGAATTTACTACGAATCAACCATAATGGAATTTATTATTTGCCTCACAATGGCTTTCCACGAGAACAATAGGGAAATCTGATGACAAATTAAAATACTATTTACTAGTAGAGTTAACTGTTAACTATTTCAATTGTAGTGCTGTAAATGGTAACATTAAGCAAAAGCATACTCAACGCACCTACTTAGTCTCCATTATATGAGGTCAGGATTGTAGTTAAACTATGATTAGGCTGGTAGAGTTGATGGCAGGCGACTATTAAGACTTCATTTAGGCTATTTAGGCTAAGAGACTTGACTTTCATTTAATTATTGCTATCATTTCCAAATTAGTTAATCATGGACTGTCAGTATTGAAGACGAAGTTTCTCCATTAAACGATAGCCTTGGAAAGGTTCATGAACTTGCATTATTTGAATATGATTGAATAATGGGTAATCATTACTCTTGTCAAATTAATGATCAAAGTATTGAGTCTCTAATTATTTATTAACTGGAGATTCTGATATTAAAATATTCAAATTAGAATTATCTGATTGATGTACACGACTCAATCAGGTTGATTACGAAAATTAATTAAAAAATTTACTCTTTGGAATGTTCTTTTGATAGTATTATCAGGTTCATCTTGGAAAAATTGAGATGATATAGACTTTATATCATCTCAATTTTTCCAAATAGACTCTCATATGATTGATAAAGAGATAGGATTGATGTTTTCAATCGATTGGATATTATTTAACTGAGATTTTGGCATACAATTCTTCAAATGTGTAGCCTAATCGTATTGAAAATAATATGCAAATCTTATCAATATAAGATACTATATCTCTAGTGAATTGATATTTCAGGATAGATAATTTACTGAATTCGATTAGAATGGAATTTTGGTATCCAATAATATAGACTACTTTTTAAATGATTCGTTCACTGAAATCTGAAGTTGGAGTGCAAATGTAATTGCCATAGATTGAGAGTTTTTTTCGAAATCTGACCTTGATGATAGCTACTAGCGTGATTCAATTCTTAATGTCAACAGTCAGCATTGGTGTGATTGGCGTTATAAATATAAGGTATGCTGACAGTTTGAAGTTAATCTCATTATAGAGTGACAAAGATGGTACTATGAAGACTTGAGTACTAGAGAGAGTGAGTAGATAGTAAGTGATGGCATGTCAGGGAGAGAATGGAATGTCTGGTAAATAATAGCAGTGACTCAATTTGGTACGTACGGAGGAAATACTCTGATTCACTACCTTCAACAATTACCTCTCAGAATATTGTATGAGTAAGATAACATTTCCACTACGAAATATCATCACTATAATATTGTAGATGACATATTTCCTGAATAAAATTCACAATTAAGGCATTTTGTTTCATAGAAAGAAATATACTAGTATGAGTATCATTCCCACTTTTGCCATTGCATGGATAATGGAATATTTCCTGAATAGAATTCAGGGAAATTAATAAAGCTGAGTTACAATCAAGCTCCAGTATTTACCCAGAGAGAATATTTTATTCTCTGAAAGAAACTTCTCTGTAATATAGGCAGTCATAATCTTAGTTTTAACTGTAACTTTATGGGTTTATGAGTAGAATACTTTATTCTTTATTTATTCATTCATTGATACAATAAGTACATCATCAAACTGATGTAAAATTTATAAATGCAAATTTTCAAATTTATACTTTGATAATGATTCTCGTTTTTATGTTGTTGCCAACTTCGCTGGTAACTAAATCACCAGTTGCCAATTCAATTAGATAACTATAAAATTTACCCAGAAATAGTTTTCAGTTGTCTGAAAGAGACTTCCCTGTAATATAGTCAGCCATATTCTTAGTTTTAACTGTAACGTTATGGGTTTATGAGTATAATACTTATACTTCGATAATGATTCTCATGTTTATGTTAAGTTGCCAACTTCGCTGGTAACTAAATCGCCAGTTACCAATCCAATAAGATTACTATAAAAAACAACTACTATAGTTTATTGAATAGGTAATAAGGTAGTCATGTATAAGTAAGTTGATCAATAAGGATTCATTTCTTGATTGGGATTGATATTTTCCCATAAATATTGACTAGAATTTACAATTTTACCTTATTCCAGTATTCAAACTAACCTTTCATGCAAATTCTCATTTCATCACTGTTTTAAACGATTTCACATTGTAAAGCGAGCTCCAATAACAGCCAAATCTCTACATATAAGAGGGTTTTCAAGTCCAATTATTTGAAACAAATTATGATGGACAATTATTTGCCTAAATAAACGTCAGTCAAATTTGAGTCTAAACAATGGACCTACTAAAACAGTCAACAGTTGGATTTGGGACAGGAATACAAGATGTTTTATTCAACACAGAATTAATTTTCATCTTACTTCCATTGTTTGAATGGAGGAGTAACTAATTACTGCCAAAAATAGGATGGTTGACATGAAGAGATAAACTCTCCATCTCTTGGATCCTCAACTTCCGAAAATATTCTTTCTTATTATTCACACTCACGCACGTGCACCCACATGATGATTATGACTATGATAATCGTTTTGAGGAAGAAGTGAGTAAAGAAGAAGGAAGAATGAACGAGGAAAAAGGGGAGCAAGGAAGAGGTAAAATAAAATATACAAAATTGTAATAAAAGGTTCAAGTACTTATAGTGAGTAAATAGAATGGACTGGTGGGAAGACAAGATGGGAGAGAGAAGAAAAATCAAAAGATAAGAAGGAGAAGCAACTCGATCAGGAGAAGGAATAAGGAAAGCAATAGGTCTACGTATTGGAGAAGGAAACAATAAAAAAGTAAAGAAGTAGTAATACCCAAAGGAGGCAATTATAAAGAAACAATACAAGGATAGAAAGGAGAAAAGACAAGAACAAGAATATGATGGAGAAGAAGACGTTCTAAGGAGAGAATGAGTATAAGAATAGATGGATTAGGAGAAGCAGAAGAAGGGGCACAGGTGAGAGAGGAGAAAATAAGAAGAATGGCTGGAAAAGGAGAGGATGCACAAAAAGACTACAATATTGATCTACATGTATATAGAACGATATTGCATTTGGATGTAGTGGATGGACGAAATGGTGGAAGAGGTGGCGAAGGAGAAGGCAGAGGAGGAGGAAGAGCAGGCGGAGGAGAAGTGAAAGGAGGTGGATAAGGAGGAAAAGGAGAAGGACGAGGAGTAGGAGAAGGAGAAGAAGAAGAAGAAGGAGTATGAGGATGAGGAGGAGAAGAAGAAGAAGGAGAAGAAGAATAAGAAGGAGAAGAAGAAGAAGAAGAAGAAGAAGAAGAGAAGAAGAAGAGGAAGAAGAAGAGAAGAAGAAGAAGAAGAGAAGAAGAAGAAGAAGAAGAAGAAGAAGAAGAAGAAGAAGAAGAAGAAGAAGAAGACGAAGAAGAAGAAGAAGAGAAGAAGAGAGAAGAAGAAGAAGAAGGAAGAAGAAGAAGAAGACAGATGAGAAAAAGAAGACAGATGAGAAAAAGAAGACAGATGAGAAAAAGAAGACAGATGAGAAAAAGAAGACAGATGAGAAAAAGAAGACAGATGAGAAAAAGAAGACAGATGAGAAAAAGAAGACAGATGAGAAAAAGAAGACAGATGAGAAAAAGAAGACAGATGAGAAAAAGAAGACAGATGAGAAAAAGAAGACAGATGAGAAAAAGAAGACAGATGAGAAAAAGAAGAGAGATGAGAAAAAGAAGACGAGAGGGGGGAAAAGAAGAGATAGGTAAAGAGTAAATGGAAGTGAAGAAATAGATTGAAGAGGAAGATGATGATGTTGATTAGAAGAAGACTTCAAAATAATATTTATGGACACAATGAGACATAATTTTGTTGTGAAGTGTAATCCCTCCCTCTCGCTTATTCGAACAATTCCTCTAGTCCGAACAATGAGGTATGAGATGTACCAACACACAACACTCTTCAAGTGAAAGAGATGAAGGTAAACATGCGTCAACAATAAAAAATGTCAATCTGACATTTGACGAGAGGACTGATTCTGAAAGTGATTATTATTATCATCATCCCACGATGAATAATAGCATCTTCAATGTGACATAAATAATAATTAATAACTGAGGAAGTGTTTGGTACATTTTTAAGTGTGGGCTTTGATGAACGACAGGTGTGCTGGACCCTGCTGAGCTATAATAGATTTCGAGGTCCTTCGTCCTTGATGATTTTCACTGAAGTAAATGTTCATAGTTACACCGAGTTTAGGTTGCAAATGAGAATGAGTGGGGAGTGGGAATGACTTATTTATTCTGAATTAAAAGTAAATTACCTGATCTGATTATATTATCTGATCATTTTAAATATTTTGGAAGGCTTCTCAATTGCTAGGGAGGGGCAATGAGTTGTTACATGTAATTAAATTTCAATAAAAACATCTCAATTTCCTAATATTTTTTCCTACAGTTACGTTGAAAAGTGGCCATTGCTGCACTGATTACAGAACGCAAAGAATCACTTTTCCGCTCTAGTGCGGGAAAAATTTTTCTGCACTCCAGATTTGCAACATGGCAACGCAAAATACTTAGTAGGTTATATGGAGCAACAGTGCAGCAAAATCAAAATGAAGTTGGTAACAGTGACTGCTGTGGCTGCTATAGTGAGCAGAGGTGCAACGAAGCACAACGCGCTAATTATTACTATTACTATAACCAAAAACAACATTTTTATTCAATTTGACAATAAATTAAGGTTTTTATCAATAATAAAATTACACAGAAAAACATTTGATGGATTTCAGGCAATTTTACCCATAATTACCCACTTTTCATATTCAATGGTAACTGTAGGAAAAACTTTATGTGAAATACGTGCGCAAAGTTCCTCTGCTGCACTCAAGAAACCATTCCGCCCTCGCCTACGGCTCGGGCGTAAACGTTTCTTTCGGTGCAGCAAACTGTCACTTTGCGCACTAGTTGCACAAATAACTATGGAAGGCTTCTCACTTGCTAGGGAGGGGCAATGAATTGTTACATCTAATTTAATTTCAATAAAAACATCTCAATTTCCTAATATTTTTTTGGGAGGAACTAAAACCATGGAGGAGCGCCGGATCTGTAATGAGATGCATTTCTGTCCGAATTTGAATTGGATTTTGGAATGATTAAGGATGAACAGATGAAGACAATGAAGGCAAAAGAAGGATGAGTCATTTTGGAGGAGGGCAGAGGCCAATTATGCAAACTTTGAAATACATAATGCATGCTTACAAAACATTTCCAATAAAGGTTGGGCCTACTAAACATTTTGAGCACAGTATTGTAGTTTTCACGACATATTACTGGAGGTCAGTATATTTAAATAGATGAATCGCTGATTGACTTTTACTTATAATCAATTTTCGAATCTAAGTTCTGGTAATGGTTTAATATTAGGTAATGTAGGTGATACGATACCCTTTGAATATTAACGATGTGGCCCTTGATTGAAAAAGTTTGGGTATCCCTGCATGACTTAAATTCAAAGCAATTCATCACTTCAGCATACTGAATAATTGATTCTGATTTCAGATTTAGTTTGGTTCCAACAGAAAGCAGATTTGACGACTTGTAAGATCGGACTTCTGGAAACGTGAGTATTGTATAGAATAGTTATTTGTGCAACTAGTGCGCAAAGTGTCAGTTTGCTGCACCGAAAGAAACGTTTACGCCCGAGCCGTAGGCGAGGGCGGAATGGTTTCTTGAGTGCAGCAGAGGAACTTTGCGCACGTATTTCACATTAAGTTTTTCCTACAGTTACCATTGAATATGAAAAGTGGGTAATTATGGGTAAAATTGCCTGAAATCCATCAAATGTTTTTCTGTGTAATTTTATTATTGATAAAAATCTTAATCCTAAAATCCTAAAGTCCTCGTTGTCCTTGGTTATAATAAATAAAGAATAATAATTAGCGCGTTGTGCTTCGTTGCACCTCTGCTCACTATAGCAGCCCACTCACTGTTACCAACTCCATTTTGATTTTGCTGCACTGTTGCTCCATATAACCTACTAAGTATTTTGCGTTGCCATGTTGCAAATCTGGAGTGCAGAAAAATTTTTCCCGCACTAGAGCGGAAAAGTGATTCTTTGCGTTCTGTAATCAGTGCAGCAATGGCCACTTTTCAACGTAACTGTAGGAAATAATTATTGTATTAGCGCAATAATATTTATAAATTGAAACTAAAATAAATGAGCATTTAACTATTTATATTATTTACTAGCAGGTAACCCGTGCTCCGCAAGGGTCTTTTTTAAAACTTGACAAACTGAAAACTTGACCGATTGGAATCTTGAAGAGTTTGAAATAGGCCTACAATCATCCTCCGTTCTTTATAGACAAAATTTCAAGTTAATCAGTCTAGTAGTTCAGACGTGATGATGCGTAAAACATTTTCCTATACCGTACATGTTTAAGCCAGTATTCTTTCCTTCATTATAGTATAGATTATATATAAAATTTATATAACTCTCCATATTTATCCTAGAAAGAAGAAATAATTTTTGAACAAGTAGAGCTGTGAAAATTTTTGAAGATGTGTCCAGGGTCGAAGCATTTCAAAATAATTGAGAGTTTGCAAATATTACGCGGCTTTTGTTCACTAATGTTCCCGCTGCTGTATAATACGAGTACCATAAATAGCGAGAATCACGTTCTCCTTGTTAATTTGCTTGATATGACCTGCATGAGTTCTTTTCAATTACAGTCATTACTGTCTTTGGAAATTGTAGGTTTCAGAAAAAAGTACGGATTAGTATACAACTAACTCTTTGCCAATTATAGGTCCCAAACATTACAGCAATTTATGGTATTATTATGAGATGAGGAATTTACACACCGGCAAAAACAAAGCAGTTTTCTTGGAATTTGAATATACAATCGATTTCTAAATAATTTGAATAATGCTCACAATCGGTTTCATCATAAAACAACTTTTTCCATACCGTTAACGGTTGGGGTCAAGGAGTATTCTTCAAAGCTTCGAATGCTAAAAATTACGAGATATTCAACAATTTAGCCTTGGAATGTTATTATCATTTTTATAATCCTTCCTTATAGAAAGTGCAACATATTCACTTTCAATACCCACAGATTTTGTAATAGGTTTGTTTAGGAGCAAATCTTCTAAAATATTTTGTTGAATCTACTTACAAGACAAGAATATACAAAATCCAATTTACAGTTCTTCTGTCTTCAATGATCTAAAATCCATCACAATAGAAATTTCAGTGCTTCTTTAAAACCACATACTCTCATTTTAACTTTAGTTTAGGGTACCGAAGTCCATTATATGTACGTATACGTACGGCAGTAGTGAACGCTCAGCTTATGTAGCTTATCTTATTCCCAGCTTATCTATAAGTCCCAGCTTAGATTTTTTTTAGTCGAAGTCCAATGAATGTATTTTTAAAAAATATTTAATTTTAGGGATGAATGGATTGAAAATTGTAGAGCTCACCTGGAAGCGTCCCATCATTGAAACGAAAATAGAATCTGCAATAAAAACAGACTATTATTAAAACTACAAACTACTATTGAATAATTCATAAGTAAATCAATTTATTTGGATCCATGTAATGAAATAACGACAATATTGAAGATAGAATGTGCTAGCATTCGTTCAGTTGACTCCTTGTTTAGTATTATTCATTAATATTGATTCAATATGGTACACAACTATTTTTTGTACAATAACTGACACTGTGAGAAATCTCATGGTGTATCTAAATTATTCTCAATGTCAACGAATTTGGGAACAAGATATATGGAATGAAAATTATGTTCATCGACCAAATGATAATTTAATATGGACTTTTTATGGAATCTTAACATATCTAATTTTATATGGATATTGATCTAGAACAAAATATTTAAATTTGCTCCATATTGGTCTGGTTCGTGATAGTGAAACTTTTATTACATTGAAGCAGAGATGAACGAAAAAATACAGTTCTCGTTTCTCTATGATTGAAGTAACCTTTCATTACATTAGTTATATTCTGTAATAGACTGAAGTGATTGCAAATATTGAAGAAAAGTAGGGAAGAACTGGTCCAGCCATCTACTTCGTATGCCATCAAATAGACTTCCAATTCAAGCTTGGCACTACAAACCCGATGGGAGAAGAGACGTCGGACGACCGATTAAGAAATGGATGCCGGAACAGGCCAACAGAGCCTAATCCTTGAATGACGATGATGATGATGATGATGATGACTGTAGTGATTTTATTCTACTTCCTTAAACGTTATTGTCTTCGTCAGAAGACGATTCCAATGAACAGTGAAAAATAATGAATCCTGATTACAGTCAAGAATGATCATTTATTTATTCACAAGGCAAATTTAGTGATAATTTAATTTATGGAGTGATAATATAATTTTCCTACAGTTACGTTGAAAAGTGGCCATTGCTGCACTGATTACAGAACGCAAAGAATCACTTTTCCGCTCTAGTGCGGGAAAAATTTTTCTGCACTCCAGATTTGCAACATGGCAACGCAAAATACTTAGTAGGTTATATGGAGCAACAGTGCAGCAAAATCAAAATGAAGTTGGTAACAGTGACTGCTGTGGCTGCTATAGTGAGCAGAGGTGCAACCAAGCACAACGCGCTAATTATTATTCATTATATATTATAACCAAGGCAACATTTTTATTCAATTTGACAATAAATTAAGGTTTTTATCAATAATAAAATTACACAGAAAAACATTTGATGGATTTCAGGCAATTTTACCCATAATTACCCACTTTTCATATTCAATGGTAACTGTAGGAAAAACTTAATGTGAAATACGTGCGCAAAGTTCTTCTGCTGCACTCAAGAAACCATTCCGCCCTCGCCTACGGCTCGGGCGTAAACGTTTCTTTCGGTGCAGCAAACTGTCACTTTGCGCACTAGTTGCACAAATAACTATTATAATATAATTTATGAAGGGATTAAACACAGACAGAATACTCCACGTCCTGTACTGTACTGCCAAACCAAGTTGAAACGCACCACCGTAAACAACATGTTTTGTTAAAAAGCAAGCATAATAGCCAGATGTGTCCTACGTACTCCACTGGAGGATTATCATCACATCTGCTCAGTGCTCAAAGCAGCACACGACTGTTCCCTCCTTTTTTGAAAAAGATGTTACGATTTGGGGAACCCCTTGCCTACCTATATAACCGACTATAGATATACTGCTTGCGGAGTCCCTTACTACCTTTATGCAGGGAAACCCCTCACTACAGATATACTGCTTGAACTACAGACATGCAGACAGTCTACCGTATATAGATATGCTCCTTGGGAAGCCCTTTACAATAATAGAATTCCCTTCACTCTGTCACTATTGTTTGAATGGGAAGTATTGATGTATCAAACAAGGAATACTGACAGTAAAATGAGTCTCACTATACAGACAATCCTTCATCTATAGATATATTCGTTGGGGAATAACCTATCCAGACTATTGTAGATAATCCTTGTATTCCACCGTTCATATATAGATATAGACTGTGTAGTGTTCGGCTCGTGCCATCTTGTCACGTGACTTGTCATGGTCAGCTGATTTTTTCACGCACGACAGACACGTGGGGGTGAATGACAGCTGCCCCATCTAGTATATATGTACTGGAGTATGTGTTATGTATGTGTATAGTGCGTATTGTTGTTGCATTAGGGCTGCTTTTGTCGGATTCCGGATGTCGTTTGGCTTCGTGTGGGCTTTTGGCTTCTGTATTCTGTTTTTGTCTTTTTCCTGTGCAAAATTGGGGCTATTGATCGAGCTGGAGAAAGGTGATTGGTTTCAGTATTTGTTTGAAGATGTCAGAGCCCATACTCAGATCCTATAATTACTATAGTTACAGTAGAACAGTGTTTTTATTGTGTTATTTGTATATTTCGTTGTTGTTATTCGTGTTGTTAATCACAAAGTAATCTTACAAGGATTATTTGGTTTGATTGAGATAATTGCACACATAACATCATGATTATGTAACTATTTTCATATTAAATTATTATTAAAATTAATTTTTTTATTCCTCTTTAACAATTAATTACAATAAATAACTTCCTGGACTACTTTATCAGGAATAGATCCCTTCTTGGCCTTGAATTTTCATGCAGAGGCTTGAATTATTTAGAGCCTTGAGAATTTCGTCTTCATGACTAAACTCTATCCCATTCCACAATGCAAAAAGTGAGTAATTTTGTATAAATTTTGTGGCTTACATGTCGTATTTGTAATAGAAATCAGCTATATTCAATGAAGCATGTCATAAGTTCAGATTTTTTTTATTCACTCTTCTTTTCAGGAATACTGATTATTAAAACACAATACAAATTTATCCAAAGTACCCTCTATTTTATAGCAACAACAGTAGTAGTGTTTCTAAAATATGAAGGGTGCTTTTGATAAGTTTTTATTGTCTACAGATTTTTATATCCATGGAATCATTGTTTCCATGTAGTTCTAAAATACATAGAATTATTGTCTAGAGCTGATACATATTAGTAGTACGCCTAACCTAGTTCTCTTCTAATCTAATACAGACTATTCCTTCGTAAACAACACGTCTGATCATAAAATTATTGAATAACTATAAAACAGGTTACAGGATTTGAATGAATTGGCGAAGCATCGAGTGAAATTTTAATACTTTGTCAGGAATCTTTACGTTTCAAGTACAAATGATATGTGATTTCTAATGTTGGGATTCTACTCAATGGTAGATAATACACCATTGCAAATATTAAATTGTTAGGGCCGGTTGCACAAAAGTCTGTAGAATTTTAATCATGATTAAATGCCATGAAAACCAATAAGATAAGCCAACTTTTCAAAAAAGCTTTCTGTAGTTGATTTTTGAAGAAAAAGTATGGATTGAAATACTTTTAATATTTATTCAAAAGTATTTTAATATTCAACATTCATTGCAATTCAAACTAATCGGTACGTTTTACCTTGTTGGTTGAATCATTTTATTACAGCAGAACTTGTTTTCGTTGACGAGTTCTCCAACAGTTACAAACACAAACCTCTCAACGGTTGAGACAATAACATTAATCCTAACAGTAAACACAATTGACAGACTTCTGTGGCTGTGGTACGGCAAACCTGGTCATTAGGCACACATTTGAACAACATTTGAATTTCGTAACAAGCGATTAAACACCGAACACTTCATCAGTGGATTGAGGAATTTGAATACGAGATGTGAGCGTGTTTCCTCAATGTTTTCTCAAGGTATTTCAATACAGTTTCGGTGGGATTGAATTAATAAAAATGCGGTTGTCACTAGGATTGAATGCGACATCTTACAACATTTTTGACAACCGATTCAACTCGTTACGAGTGGGTAGTCTATAATAGTAGTTGGTAAGTTGTCGAGACTATTTTTTTTAATGGACTGTCTAATCAAGTACATTGTAGGTTCTATCCACTTCAAACTGTCAGAAATGCTTGTATAGGAAGCATAAGTGCTATTTATGAGAAAAGCTGACGGTTGAAAGTGAATCTATCTGAAGTATTAGAATGTAGCCAATATAGTGGACCCGTTTTATTTAGCGATTTATCGTATCTGGCTACTTGTTTCTTAAATATTTGTGCAGCTTGATTGAAGCCACTTATTTCCATGTTATGTTGATTACGGTGTGTTTTCATGTTAGTTGTTAGGTGTTGGATACCCTTGCTTAATAATGTTACTTTTATATCTTGCTGAGATTTATGATCTCCAGGAAGTTATACTGGGGGCCTCTTTTGTATTGAAATACCATATTGGATACATCTGTGTAGCGAATACAGAGAGAGATGTTAGATGAGAGAGGTGTTTCAATATAGAGAAATAGTCTTTAGATAATGTTTTTGGTAAGATTTAGTGATATTTATCCATAATGAAACAGTGGAATGTTGTCTAATGTTAAATTCGTTCCAGTGTTTCATTATAGGGTTTAGTTGTTGATTTTGGGGGGACTATGGAGAAAAAACAATATGTAATTGTATGATGAAGTCTATTTTTCATACAGATATTGAGAAGTTTCTGGCAAATCAAGTATAGATATTTTTAAAGGTCTACTTCAGTCATGTTCATAATTTATTTTTAATATGTTCACCATTCAGACAGACATAATATGAGGCATTTGAACACAATAAAAGTCATCTAGTACCATTAATTATTATTTTATTTAAAGTGAAAAGTGTATTTTCACACTTGAAAATGGTTCTGATGAGTTGAAACTAGATGTGATTTAATAAACAAAAAAGGGTACTTGATTACTTTCCCTGCATTTCAATAATTTTAGTAGATCTATAGAGAAAAATTAAGTATTCGAGCTATTCTACGCTCTAATTCCAATAAGGAAACAGCTTTGAGCAGAAGCATTATTACATTCAAATTCAATCAGTTTATAGAATTTCAATTTCAACATTTGCAATGATAACTCTATCAATAAGTTCAATTCCAGTTGGTTATTTTTAATTCATATTAAAAAGAATGAACACCATAACTTATCCAGTATGAAAATTATGATAACATTAATCTTCTTGCATTATGAATTAATTTTGTATTGAATTGAATTCTATTATCATATTCAACAAAACTTCCTCATACAAATCGTATCTCCTCATCCACTTCTAAAGACATTGCACAGTAGATTGTACAGCATCCCTATTCAAATCACCCTCAACAATAATTCAAGGAATACTTTAGATTAGGTACTCTTCTTCACATTTTCCATCAACTTTCGTACGCACAAATTCTCGGCTCGCTGTCACCACTCTCCGTGACGAAGGGAGGATGCAACGGACTTCTCTTCTGTCGTCCTCTTCTCCTCCTCTTTCTTCTTCTTCTTCTTCTTCCTTCTTTCCTCTTCCTTATACTTCTTCAACTTATCTCCCCGAACAGCTAATGCATTATCATGTGTGCTTCTATCTCACACCATGTTCTCTTTGCTTTCTCTCTATTTCTCCGTCCTTTCTCTATCCTTTTTCTTCTCTTTCCCTCGCAATCTATCTTGACACCTTCTGCCCCCTACCAAGCGTGAACGACAGTTGTAACCGCAGACGTCTCAAGTCGTCGTATTTCTCTTCTTCTTCTTCTTCATCTTCGCCTCCTCCTTCTGCTTATCAGCCAACCGGAACATTATGCTTCTATAACTGAATCCTAGTCTGATGTTAAGTTCTAGTCTATTGTAGTTCATCGCGTCAAAATATGATTTCAATTGTTTGAGTTCAACTAAACAGATAGAATAAGCATCAAATTATACAGTAATCCTATAAGGAAACATAGTGAAATTCTTGGGGAAATCTGTATCTGTTAACTTGTTTGTACGGTAGTTTTAATTGCTTTTCTGTTACTCCTGCCTCAGTTAAATATTATTCTCTTATCTATCTTCATAATTTTTGTGCGGCTTCTCAATTTAAAAATCTATCATTTATCTATTTTATCATATACGGTACTTTCCATGTAGATGTAGATACTCCTATTCTACTTCATATAGTCCATCAACCAATTCTAAGTTTCACCTCAACCAATTTAGAAGGCTGAACCAATGGGACATACCTTCACAAACATTATTCTTAGCAATTTGAGTCAAAATAGAATAGCTTATCAGTCTCTAACTAGTTGCTATAATAATAATGTGAAAATATATAATATACTTTCACTATTCTATGTAGCATACCTTCTATACTCTTCGTGAGTCCTCAAGAGGATGGCTATATTATGATTTACCTCAGAATAAAATCTCAACAATAAAATCCCTATCATATTGTATGTGAGTATGGGAATTGAAAAACTTCTAGAACCAGATTTTCTGAAAGGCCTGTATTCGTAAAGCACCCCTTCGTTCAAAATAACATCTTTTACATCAGCTGTCTGTCTTGTTTGCTTCGGACCACTGTCAGTGTATTCTAAGGGAAAGGGTTGTCTGCTACCTTAGAATATTTCAAACTGAGGCAGATGGTCTTGTTTGGCTCTTTAAAAATATCTCAATATAGATACTAGTAAATGTTGTGGAGGACTACCGAATATAGAAGTAGAATAATGTAACTGAAATTTAATTAATGAAATTTTGAGGTGTACGATAAAGAGAGAAAAATACTAAGAGGATAAACATTTTTCAATCAATATCATTCGATCGAATTGGTACTTCTGTAAAAAAGACTTCATTTCTATTTCCATTTAAAGTATAATTCTTTAAAAAACTTCTTTATTTCTTTAAAATAACTCTCTAATAAAACTAATTCAAATGAGAGTAGTTGAATAAACCAAATATCAATTGATAAGAAGAGGTTCCTCTGAATCAATTCACATAATTGGTAAATAATTACTTGCTATTCAAATAGGCTATTTATCTCGAGTGGTTAACTCTATTCAATTCCCAAATTTTAAAATTTTGAATTTTATGATTTCTATTAAAGTAAAATACTATTTCGATTCATGGCGTCATTGAGATCAAATTTCCAGTCCTTGCTTTAGGATTCAGTGCCGATTTAAAAATAAATATATGATTGAATAAAATGAATTTGCCAAATTAAAAATATCTTGAGTGAGAAAATTTATCTAGTTGCACCTGTCGTTTCCGGTCCAAGGCTGATAAGATCTGTTTCCAGTCAGACCCACTTTGAATTTTCAGCATTAATTGAATGAGAAGCATTGGTCTTATTTATAAGAAATACTAACAGTTTAAAGTAGATCTCAGATCTAGCTATAGATCTGTCTCGCAGTTCCAAATGCGTCTTGACTACATCCCATGAACCTATGCCAAATGAATGGAAAATTGACTCGCAATTTTTACAATATTTGAAGGCAATAGTTCATGATTATTATAATATCTAGAGCTAGATAATCAATAGAGAACTCTTATTCGACTCTTTCGAATCTAGTAGAGTGCCCTTTCAAGTTAAAGTGGTTGTTCTCATCTTTCTGTATAGTCAGATTCTCTCCCAATCATTTATTTCATATTGTGATTGTGAAATATAATGAATAAATAAAGATTGTCCAATTCTATGGTGTAGTGTATGAAACATCAATAATAATACAATTATTTATATTATTAAGAATAATTTAAAATTTAATTTATTTATTCAAAAATAGAATTTCAATAAAAGTAGTATATACATATATTTTGAAATGCCTCTAGCTATTAGCAGTTAGAGGGATATTGAAATTAATATTTTATAGACATGAATATTATTCTTGAAAGACATTGACTTTCATATTTTGCTTGATTAAAGAACAAGAATCTGCTGAAGATGCATATTAGCGAATAATGACCGCGAATTATTCGACCTCGAATTTATGTGTTATTATAATCAGTCATATCACCAATTTGTAATTCTAAACATCAATCAATTGGAAAATTCCTCATTTCCATTGATCAATCTGTTTTTTTAAAATGTATGAATTAAGGACTACTTTATTTTATTTATAAAATAGAATTATAGTACCATTTGAAATTAACAAAATAATAGATTAAGAATTCAATATATTTTATTTATCAATTTAATGATTCATAAATGATCACTTTGATTGGCAGAGAAACAACCGAATAACGGTGAAGGCTGAACCAAAAATGTTTTTCCTTAATTTTCACGGAACGATATCGTAGTATTAAAAAAAAGGTAAAAAATATTTTTCCTAAATTGATTCTCTAATAGAAACATTCCCAAACAAATCTAACTAATTTAGGATGTGCTATCTTATGACATTCATGGCTATATAATCTTATCGAATAGTGTACCAGTCACCAAAAACGAAAGAATAGAAATTTCAATCCAGTTACAAAATTGGACACCTTTTCATATAGCGATTCACTTCCGGACAGAGCATCAACTGCATTTCCGGATTTGTACTTGACGAAACCGGAAGTGGAAAAAATACACTACTTGGTTACATGAAGGGTGTAGTGGTGGCAACCGGGTGCAAAACAAATATTTCGAAAAAGGGACGCGACTGCTTGCAGTGATTCATAATGTTCAAACACAGCTGTCCCGGTGTAACTCGAAAAATTGTAGCCTACCCTTAAAAAATAGACAACCGGTGTTGAAGTTGTATCTTCTCACTCTCTTATATCTCTCTCACATATTCTCTATCTTCACCCTCACTCTCAATTCACCTCACTCTTACACTCACACCTTCTCTCTATCTCTCTCTTTTTATTTCCCCCTGTCATTTCGTTCATCTGTTTCTATTCCACACTTCCACTCTATCCACGTTTATCTGTTTTTATTCCCCCCATGCATAACTGAAACCCCATTACCCCATCTAGGGAGGTAACAACTGTAATAATTTGTGTGTGTGTGTGTTGTGTGTGTGTGTGTGTGTGTGTGTGTGTGTGTGTGTGTGTGTGTGTGTGGTGTGTGTGTGGTGTAAAAACAAGAGATGGATGTTACGGTTGAGTGTTTCTTTAGAGTTTGTTGTCAACAAGAGGTCTACGAACGCTGCAGACTAAACTCTAATCCAGTTAAGTTTCTTTAGATGGACATTAATCCATCTTCGAGATCTGGTTTACGCAAGCTGAGCTTGTGTGTAATTTTATTTTTTATCTGCTTGTCACGAGAGATTGTAGCTTGCACTTGTGGTGTAGAGAGCTGTTGTAGGGCTTTTTCATCGACCTCATCACGTATAGAATTTATTTATTTATTGAGAATACATTATTTATTTAATTCCGTTTTTGTGAAATCCGAATCGTCAACTGATACTCATTTCTCAGAGTTTTTCTCGGTTTACATGATTTCGTTTACTCTGCTAGGACTTCTGAAAATGCATGATTGGAAGACCTCACTTGAAATAATAACTTTAATATTCAAAGTTTCTCGTAATCATTATTCAATTCTAGAATCTGAAATTTTTAGATGAAATCACTTTGGCTCGGTTGCACAAAAGCCTGGTAAATTTCAACCGTGATTAGATGCTATGAAAACCAATCAGAGAAGACTCTTTAAATAAAGAAAGGTTCCTATTGGAATGGAAGAGTTTTCAATAAAAACGACTTGATATTACCAGAGCTACTGATTTAACAAATTAATATTCAAGATTTGACTGATTTGATCAGCGGTTTTGACAATATGAAGGAATTTCCATTCAATATGGATAGGCGTATCTATCTATATAGTACCTCAATATCACCTTAACAACGCTGGAAGTTGAAGAAATTTTATCGTTATCATCCCACTTCATAGTTTGATGAGTAAGATGATGATTAGTAGACTTAATAGCTTTTGTTGAGTGGTTTAAGTAAATTATTTGCACAATATTACCAAATACATCCAAGATTCAAGTTCTTTTTGAAATAATGTAAATTTATCCATTTATTTATTTATACATTGATAGATACAATATCATTCTCAACTATAAATTACTGGGAAAGAAGCAACAGGCTTAACTCCCAAAACTGTTCCTTTTTCAAATTTGGATAGAATTGGGAATAATGTAAAGTATGAATTGACCCTTATTGATGTCAACTTATCATTATGATTCTTGTGAATATAATCGGCAGGCCTCCTTTCAAAATTAATTATCAATATTGAATCATTATATTACTATACTTGGATAACAATAATCATTTCTCCGGCTACAATACATAGGCATATAGAGATAGATTAGAGATATTTAAGACCTAGATTATTCATTTGTCCATGACATAGGGTAGTGTGGTGAGACCGTTGACTTATGAAATTATGGTTCTTATGAATATAATCGACATGCCTCCTTCCAAAATTCATCATTCAATCATTCTATTACTGTACTTGGTTTTTAATAATTATTTCTCTGGCAACACCACGTAAGGTAGTGTGGTGTACATTATAGAGTAGATAAAATGAAAATATAAATCTCAGTACCCTTTTAAATTATTTTATCACAACATGTTTCGGATGGACATTAAAGCCATTTTCAAGTGATTTGAAATAAATAAATCAAATCTAATGTAGCCTAAACAATCTAATCAAATATTTACTTCAAATCACTCGAAAATGGCTTTTATGTCCGAAACATGTTGTGACAAAATAATTCGAAAGGGGACTGAGATTTATATTTTTATTTATATTGAAAGTAGCCCTAAGGAAAAATACATTATAGAGTAACCTTGATATATTTATGAGTATGTTGTTGACATGTAGACCAATACTTGTTGTATCGCTACCATAATCAACTCACGCATGCGTACAACCTACAAAATGCGTTTCCTGACGTGTGCCAACTATGAATTCCAAGTTAATAAAAAATAGAAAAGATGTTCCTCGACTATGTGAGCACATGAGAAGTGCGCCCCTAATTAAAGTGAGATTCACTTCAAACTGTCATCATTTCTTATAAATAACATCAGTGCTTTCCATTTGGCCAACGCTGTCAGTTTTTAGTGGATTTGACGATACGATAATGAACACTGTTTTACGCACGCACATGTTTGCGAGAGCGCAGTGACGGTTTACCCGCATAAATGGTATTATATTTTTTGTTTATGGTTTTCTTCTTTGTAATCTGCGTTTAGTATTATTGTAGTACTGTCGAAAGTCCTATTATTGAGCTATACAACATTCCACTCATTATTATTCTTTCATTATATACTTATTTCTGTTTCATCTGCTGTATTTTTAGTTGGAACTAAAGTTTGCTGGTCGCAGACTTATTTGTTTCAATTGATTTCCCGGAATACTATATTTCAAATTTTGGAAACTGATACACACGTGTATGTAATACAATTTAATTTTATTTATTATTTATTTTTACAAATTAGAGCCGGTTCTACAAAAGCCGGTTAAATTTTAATCGTAATTAATTCCACGAGAACCAATCAGAGAAACCGTCTATTCAAAAAAGCCTGTTCTGATTGGTTCTCGTGAAATTAATCACGGTTAAAAATTAACCGGCTTTTGTGCAACTAGGCCTTAATATTGTAAACCATTGCAATCCAAATATTGAAATACAGATATGTTACAATTTATCAACTCAAATCAAAATCAAATCTATCAACTCAATTCACAATTTATCAACTCAAATGAAAATCAAATTTTTTTTTTTTGCTATAATACAAAATAAAATACTGGAGGAAATTCGTATGAATTTCATATTGCAAATGGATTTCAATATTGTAAATCGATTCTCCCCGATTGTTATTCAAACTATGCAATTGAAACAGATTGTTATTCAAACTATGCAATTAAAACAATTGAAACAGGATCCTTCCAGACTAGACATTATACCTACTACGCATTCCATCAAAGCTGAGCTTTTTACTATTCATTGGAAGGAAAAGCAATGTTCTCCTTCCTTTTACTTTTTTCCAATAGTTTTCTATCATTTTACACCATTGGACTTGAATAGAACCACTTTTTAATGTAAGCTACCGGATGGTTTTCCCATAAAAATCGGAAAATAATGATCGGTTTAAAGACTCAGAAGCATGTATCTGCCAGCCAATTTAACATTATTGCTCAGTTTTACAACGTAGCCCTAAAAATCATTTTCAAGCTGATCGGAAATTCAGAAAAAATGTCACTTGCAATCCTATACACTCGTAAAATATCAATTTATAAGAGTATTCGCATACTAATGCCATTTTCAATATTCGTCGATATCAGAGAGTACACTTTACTCTCTATACTCTATAGTACACTATACTCTCTGGTCGTTATACTTTTTTCCATGCGTAAACCTAGAAGTTATGATTTCCAATGCCGTCAAATAGGCGTATCAAAGTCTATAAACATGCACTAGACGATAAAATATGAATATTATGTTCTTGTTGTTTATGAAGAATTCCTGATGTCATAGATTGATTTTTTAGTGGAGGAGTTATTGAAGTGTTCTTAGCGATATTGTAGAGGATTTTGAGTTTGAATGGTTTTTACTTTTTATTCTGCATAAATTGCTCCATAACTGAGTAGATTTTTATGAGAACATGGAACGAATTCCAAGTCGTTTGTGGTTTGAGGCTGTTGTTATATTTTCGAATGCTATTTGAAGAAAACTCGTGACAATATTCTAAGATTCTAATCAAGAGAAACCCATATTTGATCTTCACCATTATTTTAAAACGGCGTGAATTTTGGAAACCCTTGAAACCTTTGAATATAAATCTTTACTTCAAGAATTAAGAATCAAGAATGTTTCATTGTCATAAACAAAATAATTGCATTGACAAAAGTCACTTCATAAGGATACAATAACATTGTTACTTTGTACAAGTACAAGTACATGTTATGTATTATAATATTATAGAATTAAAAACAAATAGGCTAGCTACTTGAATATTTCAGCTACGGATGAAATCCAGAACAGCATTTTCTTGATTGAATTGAATGCTTTATTTTTCAACCATCCTTTTATTGCTCTATTAAAAGTACTTGACAAGTTAAAAATTAAAACAATCATTTCTAAATCTTGTAAATATCATCAAAATAGTCAAACTAGAAAAACTAGTGGAAATGAAATTCTTTGAAATATCTCGAAGGTTAAAAGACACCTCATGATCACTTATATTATTGTTTCAGTCATCAAATAGAATTGAAGTTACCTCAAATAAAAACAAATCAAATGAATGTGGACTGCTGAAAACTTCGCCAGCATCTTCCAAGTGCTCATTTATTATGAAATCAGACGGCGTAAAAAAACACTGATAGCTTGAACTCCTGAACAACTTCATCGCTCGAAATCTACAAGTAATTAATCAGTTTCAAATGTTCAATCAGAGCTATTAGTCAAGTTGAGCCCGATCGTTACTTTTCGGAAACTTGTTATGTTAACTTGTTACTTGTTATCTCATCTCTACAAGTTCCTAATTAGCAGACTCTTTTTTCCACGCATAATATTGTTGTTTAATACGTTACCTTTTGAAGTAGCATTATTAAAACTTCTACCGCATGGAAACCAATTGATAGACTGGATAGATTTCTTGGGATGTGATATTTTGGAGTAGTATTATTAATGCCTTTATCGCGTGGAAGATTGGATAGATTTGTTGGGATGTGATATTTCTCAGAATTCTCTATAATAAATAATACAGGTATGAGGTGTTTCATCATCAGATAGGCCGTAACCAAAAGTTTAAAGGTCAAATACTGCAGTCTTCTTGATGCAAGGCAAATATATCTTCATTCCAATAGAGGCCTAGCTAGGCCTAGCATGCCTCCAGGGTTCAGCTAACATCTTCCTTGACTTTTGAAACTATCTATCTAGATTCTTCTAGCTTATCTCGATTCCCAACACTATTCTAAGCTCCAATACAAAAGGTTAATCATCAATAAATGATTAATCATTATCAATCAATTGTTGAATTAAAAAAATATTTTTATTGAGGCACTCGAGAAACCTGAATATTTAACAGAGGTGTCCACTCTTGTATACTGAATATACATATATTCATTAATATATATTAATGAATCTATGATTATTTTTCCAATATAAAGCACACTTTTGAAGTTGTCATTTCAATTTTTCCTTCATATTTTACCTAGAATGTTCAAGTTGAGCTCCTCAGAACAGTAGAGCGCAGAGGTTAACGGAGAGGAGAGGTTGACGGAGAGGAGAGGTTGACGGAAAAGAAATAAACCTTGAGAGAGAGAGAGAGAGAGAGATTGATTGAGTACGGTACTTTATTCATGTAGATTACAATATATACTGGCTTATACACACACTTATTTACAATAGCTAACAATAAAGCAAAATTATACATGATTTTACATAATATAGAATAAGAAAATAATTATTGAATTGTATATGATATGAAAAAAGCAATTTGGAATAACTATAGATAATATTGTAATGTATCTACATAAATTGGCGGAGCTTTGATCATATCAATGTCCATTCTTCGGAAAGAATATTCAAAATATCCTTCCCTCTAACTCTCTACCAAAACGAGAGAGAAATTCTAGACTAGAATAGTCCAAGAAAATCTCAGCAATGGCAGTGGAAGTAGATCCTGTTCGTTATTCAAGTTTGACAATGGAGGTGATGACGATTTTATCATGATGATGATGATCATTATGATAATGATAAATGAGTCATGAGCGATGACGACAGTCTACCATAAAGACAATCTGCGCGAGACAAACAGAGAAGTTAGAACAAACAAAATTTCAGATTACCCAACCACACAGCAGGCTTTTAAAACAAACATAACTTGCATGTGCGTTAATTCGCACCTGAGCAAATATCAGCTATCGTAAGATTCGCTCTAAACGGTCAGAATTGGTTAAATGGAAAGCATCAATTTAATCCTGCAGATTAAAGTGAATCTCAATACATATCAAACAGGCAACCTGTGTTATGTGACTGCTAATGTGAAGTAGAGTGAATAAAAAAGTGATTTTTATTTACATCAATTGACATAAAACCGATTGAATGAACAATTTTGTTTGATTGTTCTATCATTGCCGGAATGTTTTCTACTATTGGCAACTGAATTGGAGGAAAATATAGAAAGGTTAAACTCAGGTTTTGATAGAAAAATGTAATAGTTATTTATATGACCTGTTTAATTCATAGCATAGGCTAACCCTCACTAGTTATCTATCATTTAATAACTGTGACTTTGAATTGCACTTTTGCTTTAGAAAAACTTTGTAAACGAAAGAGTTATAATAATGAAAGTACCAACGAGTTTCTGTAATTAAACAAATAAATTTTGAAAATGTCACTGATGAATATTATTGAATGCAATGTATTAATCTATCATCATAATCGATAATGTTTCTATTTTGATTAGCAGCACATTATCAGAATGAAACTATTCTAACTTTTGAATGAAAATAGTGAAGAGAGACATATTTATATATAAGAAGCTGGCGTTTATGTTTTTCGACTTTTTTGTAATAAATTCACCTATTTAGTCAAAATTTTTCAATTTTATTTGTAATGTTTCATCTGTGGAAAAACCCCAAACCCAAATACCCCACTCCCACAATAAGCTTCCACATGTCTCCACAAGAAATACTCCAAATATATAAATAGATGTGAAACGGAATGATCAGATTCCTGTGGCTTTCCGTTAGGTTAGAAAGTAACAAATCATATTGCATAAAGCAATAATTCGTCCTGAGGGCTTGATTGAATGTGAAGACATGCCGACAGATACACACATGCTTTGTATACCTGTACATTCTGATAAGATCACACATATAGAAGGTATGAGAGTGTCAGTTGTGTATGGAGAGCAATTACCAGCAATTGCAATAAGTGGAGCACAAATTTCACCAATTTATTGAAACTGACCGCTAACTGAAAAAGCTAGCTTGCGCGCGGCGTCAGAAACAAACATAACAGCGAATAGAAATTATAGTAACTAAATATGAAATGACCAGTTTTCTCTTTCGTTTCGGAATGACCAATTATGGTTGTTAGGTTTCCATCAGTCAAACCTCAATGGTTATTGCCATCTCGAACTGATAGGAGAGTCCGTCGATGGTCTATTTTGACCCCAGAAAACTCTCATTTTCAAATTAGAGTTGTCCTCGTTATCTATAGGTCTTCAGTTGAGCTGGTTTTCTTCTTCTTCTTCTTCTTCTTCTTCTTCTTCTTCTTCTCCTTGATAGGAGAAGTGGGAAAGAAAGTATAGGTCTCCCCATACTCTATAAGTTTCAAGTTTATTATACCATAGAGTATATATACTTGGATACTTTCAAATTATATATTTGTATTATTTGTATAATAGCTACACACATATCGATTTTTGTTCGTACGGTATTTTGCTTATAAATTCTATCAGATTAAACAGATGATTTCAAACATATGTTGTTTGTCAAGTTCCGTTTAATCTGATAGAATTCATAAGGACGGCAAAATATCGTACGAACAAAAATCTATGTGTGTGTGTGTGTGTGTGTGTGTGTGTGTGTGTGTGTGTGTGTGTGTGTGTGTGTGTGTGTGTGTGTGTGTGTGTGTGTGTGTGTGTGTGTGTGTGTGTGTGTGTGTGTGTGTGTGTGTGTGTGTGTGTGTGTGTGTGTGTGTGTGTGTGTGTGTGTGTGTGTGGTGTGTGTGTGTGTGTTGTGTGTGTGTGTGTGTGTGTGTGGGGCTTATCTGGTTATGCTGTGGTGTTTGATAGATATTTTACTTTTTATTTAGTTCTACTTCAATAATTTCCACTGAAAATGTTCAAAATTACAATTCAATAGTGATTAGTTGAGATAAGGAATTTCTTATTCTTCCAAGTAGCTGAACCTTATCAAACATCAATCGATTGATCAAAATTCTCAGTTTTTACTGGGATCCATTATTCTTTTGATCTTATTTTTATGTTCCTTAGGTTATTACTGTTTATACTTTAGTCGTAACTTGTTAACGTTGGATGAGCAAATAAAATAAATAAATTGTCAATATCATACTACTGAAGAGGTATTTTACTTTACGAGACTACTGAACAGGTATACAAAGAACAGTGACTTGCGTGCTCATGAATAATTCACACCGGTGTCTCATATCTTCTCAACTAACACAGCCTAAAATGAAATCCACTTTAAACTGTCAGCTTTCCTTGCATCCTAACATCAATGATTCCCATTCAACTAATTTTGACAGACTAAAGTTAACCTCAGAATACAACTCAGTAACTTGTATTGCATTTCCGATCGTATTTGCTTCGCTAATGCGATCTCATACAGTATTTATATCACGTGAATTAATTTATGTCCAATAAAAATTGAAGCTTGATCTAATGAATATACTTTAGAGAGAATGAATATACTTTGAGAGAACGAGAGAATGAATATACTTTGCACTATTATAATTAAAATAAAAGACCAATTATAATAAAATCTAGAGTTCTGTTATTGATATATCAAATAAATTAATAGATCAGGAATTACTTTATTAAGTCAAGATAAGAGATAGACACATCCAACATATTACATCCAAAGCTCTGAAACTTTACATTATAATTCTTTCCTGAACATATTAATTACTATGATACAGTGATTTCTTCCTTGTTTCTATGCGGGGAAGGTAATGATTCAAAGAAGTAGATTAAGTTATATAATTCTCGTATGATAAGTGAAAATAAATAAAATTTATTTCATGTTCAATAGTAGCCCTAAAGAAAAAAAAGACTACTCGTATAATGTATGAGGGGATACTGTATCATTTATTTGCTAATACTGTATTTTCTCTATCTATGTTACTAATAATTATCATTCCACAAACCTCTGCGGTTCTTTTAAATTCAGCGAATTACGCCAGGCCCTCACAAACACAGGCTTTTGCCTACATGTGAGTCTCTCATAACGTAAGGGTATATATAAATGTACTGTAACTGTACTGTATTATTTGTAAATTGTGAGAATAAAAATTTGATTTGATTTGATTTGATTTCTTCAAGTTACATTTTCAATAATACTCTGTATTTCAATAATCATAAATCACAATGTTACAGAGGATTCAGGTGTAGTATCACTGTCACTGTGTGGGCGTAGATAGATAAACTCACTTTTGACAATTTCTTAGTCCTTTTCATTCAATAGATAAACTCAGTTTAAACTTTCCATTTCTTTCAAATTCCACTGTTTTGAAATTTATAATGGACTTGGATGACTTCCATTCAAAACTCTCTCAAATTTAATTACAGTACAATAACTACATTACCGTATTCAAATCAAATATCAATGTCTTGAACTACAAAAGATGATCTATGTATGAGGATCAAATTTGACCCAGTAATCCCATACAACATAGAAAACGTACAGTATATAAAAGAGCTTTATCAAGAAGTAACTCTTGTAGTCGGATTCACTTCAAACTGTCAGCATTTTTTCGTAGGTAACATCAATGCGTTGCATTCAACCAATGCTGACAGCCGAATACGCTCTAATCTACAGCAAGATTCACTCCAATCTGTCATCATTCCTTGTAAATAACATGAATGTTCCTCAATTATCCAATACTGACAGTAGAAGTAGATTTCCCTGTAGATTAGAGCGTCTTTTGAAAGAGCCAGATTTCGATTAAGCCAACACAATGGTGTCATCCATGACACCACAATGGATGACACATTACACGAGAAGATTGAGTTTTCCATTTCATTTACAATGCAATGTAATGGAAGTGCACACACATACACTCACACAACACTGCACAATATGTAACGGTCAAGATATATAACACTGATGTGCCCACCCACATAAAAGGTGTGTCGCGTTTTGGGAAGGTACCCGCACGACATAAATTTTTAATACTGTGTCTCTCTCTTCCATTCTGATTCCCTCACTTTCTCAAAAAGGGGGATACTTGTGTACCTTTGCCCTATTGGGTGAAAAAGGCAATTCCAAAGTGATGGGTAGTGTTATATCTCTTTGGTTTTCGATTTTTCAGGATCTGGATCTTCTTTTTTTTCTACTGGATTGTATTATTTCTTGTCCTTTCTCTCAATTTATTCTCGAAACTCCCAAATCTGTGGTAGGGGAAGAGAGTAACAAATCTTATCACCTTTATAAAATGTGTAAGTGAAAGTGAATGAATTAATCATAAAAATTCAATAAAGAGTTGTTGAATGGATTCCAACACCCTAGTTGGAATGAACATATTTGTCTTTTATTAGAAAACTTTTTTTTTTGCTGAGTGAGATGCCCACATGAGCTCTAGGCTTGTGGGTGGGTAATGAGGCGGATGATAATGAGAGATAAATGGACCTACAGTTTCAGGTGAGTTCCGAACCACTGGGATGCGATTTTATAACACTCATGAATCATATTATGATACACCCTTCCAACGGGAGTATCAGGCGCATGATTTTCAACTAATCTAAATGAGAGCTTATCAGCGCGACCACTGAGTGAAACCGTTCCCCGTTTTGTCTGCTGTCTGTTCGTTCAATTGATCATCAAATACTTTTCTCATTTGTCGATCAATTTGAGATTGAGGTCCAATAACTCATAAGCATAGAATAAACATTCAAGTGAAGTTTATTTCAAAAATAATCTACTCTTATTTCGAGAAAATTAATCTTGATAGAAGGGCAAGATCATTTTAATTATAATCACAAGAAAATACTACCGCTATGGAAAAAATTACGAAATAAGTAGACTTCCTACTAGGCTAAAAGCAATAGTGCCTGAATGATTCAAGTCGACTTTAAATACCGGTATTATTCAAGAAGGAGCTAGGCAAATACTATCTATAAATGCAATTTTGCTGTAAAGGTGCGTACAGATATACGCGCCGCGAACATGAGCAATTCACTTTTAATCAGCTGACTTGGCATCAACTGATTAAAAGTGAATTGCTCATGTTCGCGGCGCGTAAATCTGTACGCACCTTAATAGTTGACTCATTTTTGATTGATAATTTGACTCACGTTGATAAGTTTACTTCGTTCTCCACTTTCATTAGCTATCTCCCTCCACTGTTATGTTACGAGTATGTGGGTAGGGCTTAGTGTTCAGCCAATCACAACCTCCTATCAAAGAAAGCCATTTTGTCATTCAAGGCATCAATATTGTTTGTCATGTAATTCATCAATAAAGATTAAAAATCTATGCACAATTTGAAATTACGAATTTGATTAATTTCGATTCTATCAACATGCAGTGTCTAAAGGTTTTTCCTTGAAACATCATCTTACCAAATAATTATTGATTTTTGTAAATGTATAAACGTTCTGAATTATCAGATAAACTTGATATGAACTTGAAACAGAGTATAAGCCTACGTCATATCATCCTTTACTCTCTGATTGTGGTTTTAAGTGCAAATTTTTATCTCCTAAACATTTTAGATACCGTAAATCATGAATAGAGTTTATTATAGCAACAAATTAAATTTATGTCCACCAACAGTCTTCAAAGTCGTGTTACTTGTCATAAAACTGGATCATGAATGAGAGAAAAGATTCTATTAAAAAAAATACACATTAATCATTGATAATGTTCTTTATAGCAGCGAATTAATTTTATGATCCACTCAATTCAATGATAGTCATGATACTTATTACAGAAATTCAATTGATCGAAAACTCATTACAAAGGAAGTTTATTACAATGATTTATAATTGAGTAACCAGTTCAAGTACATCACTTGCACAATTACAGTTGATAAAGAAGTCTCTCATTGACTAATGGTTATTGATAACTCAATTATTGTGTTGCCAAGTTTCTCTCTAAATTGTTTTTATTTGTTACTCAATATTGAATGAATTTCGAAGTTCTTCATCGAAAGAGAATTTTCCAATCAGGTCAATTGGTTTTGTTGAGTACAGTTTCAAGTGAAATGTCTGAGTTGGTAGAATGACAGTAGTAAGAAGTATGATGTAATTCAAGTACCCTCGATTTTTTCAATATTGTTTTTAGGTCACAAAGGTGCTGTTCACGTTAGTGATATCGGTTTTATTTTCTCTCTAGAGGATGATGCTCTCAGATTTATTCCTCTCTCCTTCCTTCACGTGTTATCGATAAGAAGAGAAATCATTTCCAGGTAAGAATAATCGATATATAAGATTATCAGAAGTCGAGTTTAATCTGTATAAATAAAAAACGAGCCTCAAATTTTGACATTCAATAACTTTATTATGTGTGCACCAGGTGCACCATTATGTGTTCGGGACCAGGTTTATTGCCTATCAAATTCATAGTCCGACTTCAGGACTCTTTCCTACGATCCTTCAAAGTTTACATGTAATCCTTATGGGAGAATATTTGTGAGCTGGCCACAAACAGAAATAAAAATCAGCTGTTATAATCATTGCGTCATCCAACAGCCGTCGATAGATAGTAGACAAGAGTGTGTGCTGCTCCATAACCACCCATGTATTTTATTCTAAAATCTCCCAACTAAAAACAAAATGACTGTTCTGTGTGTAACCATCCTGCAGTGCGGCCTCAGGTTAAAGACATTGATTTATTTCGAATAATTGTGTTGTCTTCGGTGTTTAGAATTATTTGATTTTTAGTAAATTATTCATTTTTGGAGTTGGATAATCTATAATATACAGAATGAGTCATATGTATGGGAACCCTTCAATAAATTGTAGAATGTTGTAGATATAAAACTATTGACAATAAACAACTATGAAAACATTAAATTCATCTTTGAAACACTGATTTAACCTATTTTTTTTTAATTCAACACTCTACTGATAGATTTTACTACCATTCGATTGAGAAGAATATGTTTTTGGAATAAGAAATGCTGCATGACTAAGCACATAGGAAGTCCGTATTGAGATTTAAATGAAAATATTGATTGTCAGATAAATTTCATGATTCATCAAATAAAGTCAAGTATGACATGAGATACATTGACTTTTGGCGGTACGAAGTTCACCGGGCCAGCTAGTTACTATTAATGAAGGATTGAACAAAGGTATTATTGAAACAAAAATGAGAATATTAGTTTCAGGATAACGACTGAGAAGATCATGGAGAAGTATTAGAAAACAATACTATATAGGCCTACAGACTACAGAATCATCAGATAAGAAGAAATAAGAAAATTACAAAGAATAGGATTGGGAATGAAAGAAGAAGAGAAGTCTAGTAGAGACATGAAAGGAAAATAAAAAGAATAATCACATAAAGAAGAGAAGAAGGTAACAACAGCAGCAGAAATAATGAACTCCTTCTGGGAGGAATATTGCAGCGGGAAGAGAATATAACTGCATGTAACTGAGTTATTCAAATATGAAGATGTAGACGAAGTAACAAGATGATTAAAAGCTGGGAAAAGTTCTACTACCTATAAGCACTCGTTTTTTAGAGTAAAAATTTCTTCAAAAGTCTTCAAAATGCTAAATTGTTATAGATGATGTTAAGGATGAAGAAGAAGAAGAAGAAGACGACGACAAAGGTGAAAAAGAAGAAGAAAATAAAGATGAAGAAGAAAAAGAAGAAGGAGAAGAAAAAGAAGAAGAAGAAGAAGAAGAAGAAGAAGAAGAAGAAGAAGAGGAAGAAGAGGAAGAAGAAGAAGACGACGACAAAGGTGAAAAAGAAGAAGAAAATAAAGATGAAGAAGAAAAAGAAGAAGGAGAAGAAAAAGAAGAAGAAGAAGAAGAAGAAGAAGAAGAAGAAGAAGAAGAAGAAGGCGAAACAGAAGAAGTAGAAAGTACGATACAACGGTTTATAAGTTAATAAGTACAAGGAGCATACATACACATGACAGGTTCGCCTCCCTTGAAAGCTGCTGTTTCCAAAGGCAATGCTCTTCTAAATCACTAATTACAACACCATAATTAGCATTATAGCATTAAAACAATGCCGGTGCATAATCGGAACCATAATTCAGATGCAGGTCCATTGTGTAATGCTCCACTGCCTTGTATCCAATAACTCTTGATTCGGTAATAGAATTAATTCAATATTTTACTGGTAGCTGGAGGGTTATAGGATTGTGTTATAACTCTACATGCTACTGAATAGATGCAACGGTAAAATTACTCTAGCAAGATTCACTTAAAACTGTCAGCGTGAGTTGAACACGGAGCGTTGGTGTTAGTAATGGGAAATGTTGACAGTTTAGAGTAAATCTCAACATAGTTCTATCCACTTTTAACTGTCATCATTCTTTTATGCTTAACAACATGGCTTCCCATCCAAACAATGCTGAACGTTAGAAGTGAATTTAGCTTTATATGCTAGCTACGATAAACGTTATTCATTAATGGCACGACGACCTTGTTCCGGTGAATAGAATTCGTGATTATTCATTCATTCGGAATAGTGGAACAGTGAATCATGGCTGGGTGTCACTAAAATAGATGATTGTACAAGTTTCTAGGAGGAAATTTTGTGTTTAAGTAGGAAACTGGTTGAAAAACTAGCGTTTTATTTGTTTTGACTCGTGGATAAAGAAGCTTCGTTAAAAATCTGTACATTATTAATTGGGAGTTTGCGTTTAGAAGTACGAAGTACTTACAAATTTAGTTACAAGAGAGAAGTTAGGGGTAGAATCACTTCACTTATATGGGCTACTTTATTCAAATTAATAAAAACAATATAAAACTCGTATTACTCTTTTGTTAAAATGGTTTAAAGTTTCATATTGTTCTTATTAAGTTAGGAGTAGCATTCAGATGGTAAATGGAAAATAATTTTATACAGACAACTCTCAATTTGAAATTATAAATTATAGTTCGTAATGCCTAATTGCTTCAAAATACAAATTGCCAATTATTACAGATTATTGACGAAACTGCTTTAATTAAATACCATCTACAGTTAATTATAGTTTGATCTTGAAAAACGTTTTTACCAGTTTCAGTGATTTACTTACTGTAATAAACTGCTACTGAAACTGTTTTTACTGCTTTTGGCTGGGATATTACTATTACTATCTTTATGTTGTTTTTCTGTTGCTGGAATTCTTTTACTTTTCTCCTCCTTCCACTTGGATCCTATAGTGAGATTCACTCAAAACTTTCAGTATTGATTAAATGGGGAACAATGATGTACATAGTTGCTAATTGTTTGAACTTTGAAGTGATTCTCATCTATACCTGTTGGCTTAAAATTATTCAACAAACTGCCTCAGGAATGGATGGAAGCTCCAGCTGGTCTATTCAAACAGAGGGTGGCTACTAAGGAATCCTTTCTATTCACTTAATGAATTTTTAGAGTTGCAAAGTATTATGCCTTAAACTGTATAAAATATGTATGTGTATGAAATTTGAACTGTATCAACAAGAGTAGTATTTTAAAAATTGTGACATTTACATTTATATTTTAAAATTTGAGACATGTTCATTCATAACAAATATTATTATTAACAAAGAATCTCTTGTAAGAATAGAATATTGGAATTATCGACTATTCAATTGAATTAATTGATTAAATTAACTTGTGATTTTTATTAGATATGGACTTAATATTTTAGATTTTCCTATTTTAATGTTACCTTATTATAGCCTAATTATGTAAATTCAGACAGGGTCATTTTTCAACCCATTACTAAGTGACTTCACTTTATATCTATATATAGATGTATGTGTGCTTGATATTGAATTAGAATTAGAATTGGAATATGACGTTGTCTGTAACTATGTATCAGTTGAATGGCAATAAAATTATATTTATTTATTTGTTTATTAGACGTCATGATATCTCCATTAACTTCATAATTATTCTTCATAATAAATGTTGTTCAAGACTTTGATATCTATTTTTATAGTTCATTATAATTATTTCCTCTAACTTCGAAACCGTTTACTTCATGTACAACTGGCTTTTTTGTGTAATACAATCCATTTCTTCATAAACATAAACTACTACGGTGATTGAACTCATTAAAAAAAATTGAAAATGCACAATTATCTACTAATCAACGCAGATAGGTATACATTTGATGAATCGACTTCATTCTTCTTGAATAATTATACTTGAATATTATGCTATGCTCTATCATCCATTTTCATTATCTATGAGACTATGATCAGATGATCAGACAAACTCCACGCCCATACATCTTATATACATTCCATATCTTTATATATTGTTAAATATATGATCTAGAACATAAAGAATTGCATTAGAAGATTCCTCATATTTTTTGTCAATACAACCAGTATCTCATATGGATATTGCTCATAATAATAATAATTTTGTATATACGTTAAAAGTTGTAGACACGTGTACTTTCTTGAATATGTCACCTAAGAACTATTGATATTATTCAATAGCCTTCTCCTCATGAATTTTACATCATTCTCTTTCTCAGGCAATTCTCCGTCTACCATACGGTTTGTATAGCTACTTCAGAGCTATCTCAGCAAATGATCAGTTTAAATTGTGGTACTTAGTATATTCTTACTTCAATAATAGTGAATTCTCTCTCTCTCTTTCTTTTTCCATCCATTTCTCTGTTGTAACTCTCTCACACCTTCTCTTCTGCTCTATCACTAACTACCTCTTTTGCTATCCCACTTCATATCCGGATATCATTGGTTCTCTCTCTTTTGTAAGGGCGACTGATAGCCATCAGCCTGCTGACAGACTCAACTATGGTCAGCGAAAACCTATACAAGATTGTTTATTCTATGCTATGATGAAATTCACTTCCAGCTTCCAGCATTAGTTAAATGGGAATCGTAGATGCTGTTCATTAGGGATGCTGACAATTCAAAGATAATAGGAATTGAATCGGACTGGACGGCTTATCACTGTAGTTCTCACAAGTCTGAGACTCAGATGTCTCTGAAGACTCACAAGTCACTCAGTCTCAAGTTGTCTCACACTGTCAGACGTCCAGGAATGTGACAAAGTCACCAACTGCTTCAGACCATTTCCAACAATCTTCGTAGCCTTACTATTGCTGTCACTGAATACATAACGTTTCACTTTAAACTGTCAGCATTACCTATAAAGGACATCAATACCTCACATTCAACCAATACTGACAGCCAAAAGACACTCTAATCTACATGGAGTTTCACTTTAAACTGTCAGAATTCCTTATAAATGACATCAATATCTTCACATTCAACTAATACTGAATTTTGGAGTGATTCTCACTGTATGCACCTGTTTATGTATTCAAAGCATATAGGTATAGACGCTAGCTGGCATGCATGCAAATAACCCGGAGGCTAGAGTGGTGTTTCTAATGGTCACTTATGTGAGATTGGTGATTCGCGCTCTCCATAGACGGAGAGTCAACTTTGTTTTGTGTCCTTGAGTTCAGAGATTCCAAGTGTGAGGTTTTTAAGCGAAGTGAGATTCCTTTCAAACTGACAGCATTGTTTGAACGGGAGCATTGATGCTACTGTAATGGAATGTTGACCAAACCTTTTGGCGAGAGTGATCATGTGGGATAGGCTTGAAAGATTCTAAATTGGTGGCGAAAATTTGGTGATTGTTGCTTTCAAGTACTGCAGTTCGGTCGGGGTCTGCCAATATTTGTTTTGGGAGAATAAACAATTGCTATCAACAATGTTGAGAACAACTTTGTAGTTTGTTTCGCTCATTTTGTGTTCTTGGAACGAGATTTGAAGTGTGTTTCAGTGAAATTGGCTGTTAAAGTCTGGAAATTAGAGTTTAAAAGAAAATATAAATTTGTTCACTATTGTTTCCATGAGCTGTATTTTGATTGCTGATAATAATATTATATAAAATTCTAGCTATTGCATTGGTGTAGAATGAGATTGACACTTTTTCCTTTTGGAATGTGATTTCAAGAACTAGGCATTATTGTTCACTTGTTTGACTGGTTATTCTTCCAGTATGTGAGAGCGAAATCATCAACCCCCTCGAGAAACCCCTAGGAATTCCCAGGATTTGAATCCCGTCAATCCCCTAGGATTCAGTTTGGCCCCAATGTATTTCTAATTTTATATAATTTGGTGCTTATCTTAGTTTTTCTACTTTTTGTCTGATATATCAAATGTGATTGATTTATTTATTTGTGATTGATATATAAGTTATCAACGTATGATTGGAATTGATTTTTTTCCATTCAGACTGAGATTGAAATTTACCCTTGATTTATTCCTTTTGGAATGAGATTTCATGAACAAGGCATGATTTTTCATTTGATTCTAGGCTAATTACTGTTTCTGAGAATCTGAGATGACGATTACCAGTTCATTGATCAGTATCTATTGATTGCGATCAATAAGAAAGTTTTCATGACTTCGTCAGCTCTAACTGTACAACCTATAGGCTATTTCAGATTCTCCAGTTAGCTCAAGAATAGACCTTCTTACAAATTCAAATAGTCAGTACAATACAATATTATATTAGTCCATTATTCAGCTCAGAACCAACAAAATGCAAACTGGATATTTGTCAAGGTTAAGGTATCACACTACCACATCACATTTAGAAAAAAATGACTGAACTGGTACAGAAATATGAGAGAGAAAGAGAGAGAGGGAAAAAATTCTCTATTATTGAAGTAAGAATATACAGATTACGACTATTTAAACTGATCATTTGCTGAGATAGCTCTGAAGTAGTTCATCACAGTTTAGGAAATTGCTATACTCCCAAACTCCAGTTAAATAATTATTGGAAAACTAAGTTGACAATCATGATGTAAACGCGGCTCTACCCGTCTAGACTACATTGAAATTAGAATCTAAACATCACGTAAGCCTATAACGGCATTCACTTCCAATATTGTCAGCATTCCTTGACAAGATGGGAATCCTTATCAAATTTTAGTACCAATATTTTAACTGATCATTTGCTAAGATACAGAGAGCTCATCAAAGTTGAAAAAAATGTTCGATTTCTATTGATACAGCCATAGAATAAACAATCTAGAATGTAGATCTAGTATAGAAGTTTTCTCTGATACAGCAATAGAACAGCAGGTACCCAACCATTGGCAAACGAAGCCTTTTTACAGGTCTAGACTACATTAGAATCCAAGGATCACTTAGTGCTATAGTAAGATTCACATAAAATTGTCAACATTTCTTATTTAAAAACATGAAGGCTTCTCATTGAACTAATGCTGAAATGAATCTCACCATACCCTGTTCGACGTGCACTGAACATTCAAGCAATCTTTGTTTACTACCCTTGCTACCAACCCTAAGGTAGGCTAATAAGAGGGGTTGCCAGACACCCCTACAGGCCTACGTATCCTTGGAGAAGGTAAAAGAGAGAGGGAGGCTGAATGTTCCTCTGTGAATAGGGTATGATTTTTAGGCTTGAATCTGGAACCAGTTTCATTCAAGACCTCTTGTACTGTATAGTAAGACTATAGTAGAGAGAGAGAGAGAGAGAGAGAGAGAGAGAGAGAGAGAGAGAGAGAGAGAGAGAGAGAGAAAAGAGGCTGAGATTTAGAATTGGCGGGACTTTCATGAGAAAATAATATAAAGAGCACATTTTCATATGCTAAAAACAACTTTCAGGTTATTAATTTAAATCTAGGGTTGGAAGGTAGTTTGTGGACAATGGTTCTAGAATTGCCGGATGACACCTTTCATGCCTAATTAACTCTTTCCTCCTTGCATAATCTATTTTCGACCCAATCAGTATCGAATGGGGCTGGGAATTCCAGTAATGGAAAATTTTGAACTTCTATTTTGGTATCGTACTATGGTTTCGAATCATCAGAGTTTGAATTAGTTAATTCAGCTATTATTCACAAATATATTATTTAATCAATAATAGAACTCACAAATGTGTAGATCTAACTCACAAATCATATTAAATCCATTTATATTGTGAAAATCATTATTATTAATTATTCCGACTATATGTACTTCCGTTGGAATTTAACGCGTGACAAATAAATGAGTCACTCAATATTTTTGTTTCATAATATGAATGCCATCATAAAATGATAAATGTTAGTTATAATCCTCCAATAAACCATATTGTAAGCTTTTGTATATTAGTGTATAAGCCAGTAATATTGTAGGCTAATCTACATAAATAAAGTACTCAATCAATCAATCAATCAATCTTCAAAACGGGAATACTCATAAAGGTGGCTCTTTACAAAGCAAATGACCAACTACTCGATGAAAATAGTATGATGGAAAAGATAAATTAATTAAAAAAAAATGAATCATTCTATTCGACTTTTTAAAATATTAGAATCCATGTCTTCGAATAACTTGAATCTATTTTTCTTCAAGTAAATCAAAAATTGATAACTTTGGAGTCATTGAGTTTTCTAATGATATTTATTGTGAGTAATAAAATAATATTCATTAATGTTGACTCATACGTGGTAAGTTTCAATTTGAGCTTTGAATAACAATATTTTTCAAACATTGTACAGAGAAACCACGTTATGAGAAATGAAAATAAAGGTCAGAAAACGTGAAAAATGTAAATGTTATACTATTTCAAATGGAAGGGCGCGGCAAAACGTATCAAAAAGAATTATCAACAAATGAAGAAAGTAAAATGATAGTGATAAAATAGGATAGGCCGAATAGAGTAAGTTTCTTACAAATAATAATAAAAGTAGGAAATACTGTAATGAAATAATGATCATAAGATGTTTGGTACTCACCAAAGTCAATCCAAATCGTTGCTGTTGAATGTTATTTTTGAAACTTCTTTCTAACACAATTTGAATGAAACTAAAAACAAAATATTTATTCAAGGTAATTTCAGTGAAGAGTCAGCAAGAATCCGATTGCACTAGCTTATTACCACTACAATGATCCAGTAGTATCTTATTTACAAATTTACAAACTATGAATACACGTGCTATTCGAAATCCGTAAACACACAATACAGAGTGACACTCACTTTACAACCTTCTCCAAGTGCGGAGAAAATTCAACTGAGCAATCGGCGCGCTCCGAGCTTCAGCAGAGACTTGCCTCTCAGTTGCCGTGCGAAGGGAACGCGCCTAGCGGCCAACTGTTCAACTAGATTTGAAATGACGCACTCACTTCTGTTCAGTTTGAGGTAGCTTATTTCTCTAAATTACTTTTTACAAAAAAAACTTTGATCTTTTCTGGTGTGGGCTAGGAACTTTTCTCAATATTGATGGTACAGCAAAAGAAAATCTACAAACAAGTGAACAACTGAACTATCGTGTATCATCAATACACGAACGTGAACAACTATCATCATCAATATTAGTCTTTCCAGATAGTTTGATCTCCCGTTCTACCATTCCCAAATTAGACGATTGATTTGATTAACCATGTTTGGACTGTTGAACCATAGAATAAAAATGGAGAATAAAAATAAAGATTAGTCCCTATGTTTTTCCATGGTTGAACGTAGTAAGTATTCTTGCTTATTTGTCCATTAGAGAGAGTTTTATCACATTCAAATGTCTTGACCAAGCTTAGTGAAACTGGGAATTATATTATGAAGTGAGTCTTAAAATAAAAAGAATTAAACGCCTGATCAGAGTCATTAATGGTAGGTTGCTTATTCAAATGCTAATAGGATAATAATTTTAGAGCGAAATCATCAGCACATCAGGGGCTTACTAGCCAAATTATTCAAATTTGATTCAATTCACTCTTTTGATTTTTCATATACTGTCGAACAAACATTACATGGTTTGAGGTTTGAGTTCTGATTCAAAATATTTTTAAAAAATAGTAAAAATGTAAGTATTCTGCTCCTGAATGCCGATATTTTGAGCATAATATTATCAACTGAAAGAATACCTACATAAATAAAGAACATTATTATTATTATCATCATCATAAATTCATAATCCATGTAGGCCTAAATGATGGAGGTATTTCTAGTCTAAAATCAATCATTTATGCAGTGACTAATTTATAGTAAGTATTAGGTAGATAACTGGTAGTTGTAAATGAAATATTATTGAGTTATAAATTCATTTGAAGCATTTATTTGTACAGTGGTTACATGTAGTGTGCGGTTTGACTTGAAATCTTCCTAAAAACTGGGATCCTACTACGGTGACTGGAGTTTCTCTTCAATTCATTCTCATTTGGACCTGCTATTTCTGAATCGACTTTAATGAAATCTTGAACAGCATCCTTGGTTGAAGGGTCTTGTACTGAATCTGCATTCATCAGATAATTTCCACCATCCTGAAATCATTGTTTTTGAATTAATCCATCTATGGATTCCGATTGATTTATTGAATTCCCTACAAATGTTTAAATTATGATCATTGTGATTACGGAATAATATTACATTGAGCATAGTTTAATGTATCATAGTCTATAATATCAATGTAATGTAATAATTATAGTTTTAAAACGCAGTAAAATATCCTGAAATAAATTCTTGAACCATCAATATTCTTCATCTTTCAAATCATGTAGGCCTACTGTAAGTGACAAATGTTTACCCAGATGTTCATTTTCAATTGGCAAAGATTAGTACTATTCATGCCGGAAAATTCTGAAAATGAGTGAGATCAATGATTGCTGATTTCTTCTCACCTCATTTTCTATACTCTCATTGAAATTTTATGCACTTCAATAACTTTTTCATGTGTGCATCGAATTTGATGATTTTTTAGTAGTGTTCGTTATGTTCAGGACCAGTCTTATGGCCTAACAAATTTATAATCTGACTTCAGGACTCTTTCCTACGGTCCTTTAAAGTTTACAAGTAATTCTTATGGGAGAAGATTTGTGAGCTGGCCACACACAGAAATAAAACTCAGCTCTTATAATCATTTGCGTCATCCAACAACCGTCGATAGATCTGTTTTTCTATTTTCTTTCTACAGATTCAAAAAATTTATAACCTAATAATGCCACGGTACAAACGACGTCCAAACTTGGGTCGTAGAACTCGAAATGCTGTAAACTTAGAATATGAACGGGAAAATCAGCAGCAAGGAGATATACGTACCATTCAATTCCCAGCAAGCTGCATTTAACTATAACTAAAAATGCAAACTGCTGCACAACTAACTAAGCACATAGGAAGTCCATATTCAGATATAAATGTAAATACTGATTGTATTGAATGCCACCTGAGGAGGCGCGGCTTGGTGATACAAAGTGTTGATCTTATGGAGATTGCCTTATCACACCGCGTTCCACGCCATGCCCGATTCAGTGTGTGTGAGTTCTTCCATTCAAACCAATAAGCAAGAAGCACGTAAACAGAATGTCGCATCGAGCCTCCTCAGGTGTGCATCCAGCTACAGTTTTTTAAGAAATACATTAACTATTTGGCGGTAGGAAGTTCGCCGGGCCAGCTTGTTCTGAATAATTGCCGATCTCACATTTTCGTTTATACACACAGTAGCAAATTTAAGCATTTCAAAAGTAATGTAAGAATAAATCACCTATTAATTAATGTATTCACCCACATGTTCCTGATAATTCATTCTCATTTTTTCCATTTTTCCCATAACATCGTTTGAAAAGTCGTTAAAAGTTGTAGTTATTTCTCCATATTTTGTCGTACACAAATCTTTCATTTCCTGCAACCAAATATATAATTTAGTAATACCAATAATATATAAACGAATAATTGCTTGCAACTTATGAATAGTTCCAATTACTTTGGTAATTGTAATTGGCAAATATCATTATAATATAATTTACGATTATAACAATAAGTGAAGTTATGACAAATATTAGTATTAAATAATAATATGTTAGCTGTCATGAACTTTAGAGTAATAGTTCATCCAGTTTCCATTATATTTTGTAATTTTTTCGAATGAATAAATCTCTCTTTTAAATTATTACTAGGAATAAGTAATATCAATTGGAGTGATCTGGAGCTTAGTGGATAGAGTGCTTGCATAACAGCTTAGAGATACCGGGTTCAAATCCGCCCATCACCAAAAGCTTTTGACCAGGTCACTCCTGTGATATCGGATGGAGACGTTAAACTGTCGTTCCCGGCTGAAGTATGAATGTTGTAAGGGCCATTGACGGCTTAAATGATGTATTCAGGCGAGGTGGAACCTTCCCGTAAGACACTCCCCAGCACTAACAAAGGCATAGGAATTTACTTTAGTAATAGCTTGTTTTTTCAGAATTCCCGGTTCTAAATATCAGACAGATCTTCATCAAAACATTATTAATTCACTTAATAAAATATAAAACCCGGAATTTAGGTGAAACAAATTAAAATTTCCGGTATGAAACTTGCCACAGGACCAACTATAATTATGATATTCCACAACTGACACATGGGTCAGAGCAGTCAAATTAATTTTACCCGTCTCATATTTTATATAGAAGCTTGCCAAAAGAAATAAGAGAGGCGGAGGTGTATAGTCTAGCCGTGTACCGAAGGGGGTGTGGATAGGTATCACATTGGCTGGGAGGCAGCTGAAGCTCTGCTCCGCTCACGTTATATCCGATAACTATCAGAAAGCCAGAACTATCAAAGGATTTATCATATTGATTTTTTTCCTCCATCAATTCATTACATTATAAAATAAATACAGGACGCGAACTCACAGCCTCCTTAATTCCCTGGGATTTCTTGGCCTGCACAAGAAATAAAATCAATCCTAATTTTAGTTAATGTTTTTCTTTTTATCTTTTATTTCTTAATTAAGTATCATGTCTTATTTATTATTTTACTATTTGGTGACGCCCTTTAGCGTATTTAGATTAAGTCTAGTTTTAAATTAGTTTTAAGTCTAGTGGTAGTTGTAGTGGCGAGGCCGGCAGCTGCTGCGCCCTAGCGGATAAGTTAGTATTTAGATTATTCTATCGCATAATCGTTAGTTGAAGTTGTCAGCTCGGATCGGACGGTGAAAAAACAGGATATTTGCTGTTTTTTCGATTGTTGCCGTTGAAATTCAATTTTACACGTTCGTCGTTGTGTTAAAATTATTACCGATATATTAACTGTCCCAAGTTGGGGAAAAGTACAGTTTTTCCTTGTTATTTGTGAATATATAAATTGAAATATTCAACTAGTGCGATCGGACTTTGAATTGTACAGCAGTGTAAAGTAATAGTCAATATAGTAAAGTTATCTTTCAAGCAATTTTCGGACTGATCAGTAATTAAATTGATGCCAGAATTAACATACATCGGAAAGGGGTAGCAGATATACAAGAGAGGCCAACACCTTTTCCCAACTCCGTCTTGTCCTGCCACAAACCTAATTCCAATTCCTGGAGTAAGTTGGTATTTAGTATTTGAAGAAAACTACTTGCTGGTGAGTAACCAAATAAGTCACTTCTGGTATAAATTTAATGCTGAAAATATTACTTACTACCTTCAATCTATTAATTATTGCTCTCTTTATTCTAGCATATTATCATTAATATTTTGCTCTTTATATTTATCGACAGTCCTCTGCTCTCGCTTGTAATTTGGGCTATCCAATATTATTCGAATTTTTATTTAATCCATTATTATCATTATTCTATTCTTAAAGCTTATCTTTTCTATTATAATTATCCTATGTTGTGACTGCTTGTGTTGTCTATGGAACTCTCCTCTACACGCAGACGTTTAATCTTTGTGAAGGAATTCCGTAATATTGAGATTTTTCATGTTTCACTGTAAATAATCTTTATTCTTACAGCTTGAAGACCTTGAAAACTTTCAATTTTTGGTTTCATAGCTACAATTATTATCTTCAGAAGTATAGAACCTATTTATTGAGCTACAAAAAGCAATCTGGAAATTGAAAAAAGTTACCTGGAAACAATCCAATCGTTGAGAGAAGCTTTGCAACTTCTCATTTGTGTCCCCAATCATTCCTTGTATCTAGGATAGAGAAAAATTGAATTGAAAATACATGTATTTTATTGATTTTTAAATATTTTTAAAAATTGTAGTCGAAGCATTAATCTGATCCAGAATTTAATAAGCTTAGGCCTATTGGTATTAAAAATAGTTGGTTACCGGTTATTGAATGAGTAATTGTAATAATTAGTTTTTAATGAAATAGATCACAAAAATGAAAATTAGTGAATGGTAATACGTCATACATAACTGGTAGATACCGTAGTAAGATAAGATGAAGTAAGAAAGTGGAAAAGTAAAATAAAATTACCTGGACTATGAGAATTTAAGAAGTGGCATCTTTCCTTTAATGAATCGTTAGAATTACTATTGTAGTTTGAATGGGTAGATATCGATACTTAGGGGTACCCACAGGGAGGGGGAGAGCTTGTACGCTTAGACTTGGAGCCTGTTCACATGACAGCGATTTACGTTCGGTTGTCGCGCGGTTGACAAACCGAGCGATTGCCAGGTATAGGGAAACACATGGTGCCGTACACATGCATCGCTCGGTTTTAGTAGTTGCCGGCTAATCGCGGCGGTTGTAGTTTCCAGTTCAACCGCTCGGTTGTCGTTCGGTTGCCGGGCGGCTCGATATACTAGAGCAGGCATGAGAGTGTACACATGTCTTCAGTCAACCGAGCGGTTTCGATCAGAGCAGTAATATATGTTTACATATATGTTTAAGTTTATGATTGAGTACATACCGCTCATGAATCGCTGTCATGTGTACGAGGCTGGCAAACCGAGCGATTTGCCAATCGAGCGACAACCGAGCGTAAATCGCTGTCATGTGAACAAGCTCTAAGACTGAGTCCTTGAAATTCTAAGGAGGGGGGGGGGTAAAAATAAAATATTGGGGGTCCCAAAAAGAGATCAGCAGTGTTTAGAATGACCACTGACGGCAATTCCACCAGTAATTGTTTCAAGCAGGATAGCAGCTGAATTTTTGGAATTTTTTTTTAATTTCGGGAAGGGAGGTGCGTCCAGGGGCTTGTTGGTGTGATTGGGAGGGTGGTGGTTAACTTGCAATGCTGTAGTTATATTCTGCGTATTTAATTCTTTGTATAAAATTCCAATTTTTGATAGTGTCTCAATATTCCTGTACTTTTTGTATTAGTACTTATTTATAATGAATCAGTGTAACTATTGTGTTATGGAAGTAAATTTTGGGAGAAATCCTGTTTGCTTCCATTTTTTTATGCATAAAAAATTATTTTGAAGTACTGCTACATTATTATTTCATTAAGTTTGATATAACCTTTTACCTACTTCCATCAACTTCTGATCCTTTAGCTTCTCGTTCTCTAGAAGTTTCTGTATGAGTTCCTGTTCTGGTGACAGCTGAGTACTTTTCGAGTGAGACAGAAAGCGGTTCATGTTTCCCTGCAATTCATTGAAACACTTAGGCTATATAATTATTCATTGATGAATACAAAAGACTAAAATTATTATTACAGATACAGTCAGAGACTAGTGTTTTTCATTTGAGATTGAATATTTGAAATATTTAATCAAATTTCAATCTCATATTTAATTTAATTTCAACTCAGAATTGAAAATGATTGAAGTTCTTGATGATACTATATTTTTGGCAGAACTGATTAGACTTGATTGTTTGATAGAGTAGCCTACAGTAGTAGGATAAAGCTGCGCTTACACCAAAGTTATTTGTGCAACTAGTGCGCAAAGTGACAGTTTGCTGCACCGAAAGAAACGTTTACGCCCGAGCCGTAGGCGAGGGCGGAATGGTTTCTTGAGTGCAGCAGAGGAACTTTGCGCACGTATTTCACATTAAGTTTTTCCTACAGTTACCATTGAATATGAAAAGTGGGTAATTATGGGTAAAATTGCCTGAAATCCATCAAATGTTTTTCTGTGTAATTTTATTATTGATAAAAACCTTAATTTATTGTCAAATTGAATAAAAATGTTGTCCTTGGTTATAATATCTAATACTAATAATTAGCGCGTTGTGCTTCGTTGCACCTCTGCTCACTATAGCAGCCCAGTCACTGTTACCAACTTCATTTTGATTTTGCTGCACTCTTGCTCCATATAACCTACTAAGTATTTTGCGTTGCCATGTTGCAAATCTGGAGTGCAGAAAAATTTTTCCCGCACTAGAGCGGAAAAGTGATTCTTTGCGTTCTGTAATCAGTGCAGCAATGGCCACTTTTCAACGTAACTGTAGGAAAAAGTTATTAACAAAATGGTAATAACTTAATCCTTATAGATTCTATTAAATTGAACTTAGCTTATCATACACATGATGAACATATGTGTTTGTCAAGTTCCGTTCAATCAAATAGAATCTATAAAGATTACGTTACTAACATTTTGTTAATACTTTGATCACAGAATACAGCAGAATATTGTATTCACAGAATACAACAGAATATTGTATTCTGTGCTTTGGTGTAATCGCAGCTTAAGGTAGTGACAATATTGAAAGACAAATAAGCAAACAGTGCTTTGTGCTATGAGCTTCATAATGTTAAAATACTTCTGATAAGAATATTTAAAGTGGAAAAATCTATAATCATTGATAATAATTATTTATTGTAAATACGTGCATTAAAATTTTTAGTGGTTCTACTCTAACACATGAAATATAGTCTAACGGTTTTTGAAATATTTTGATAAGTTTATAAAGTCAATTACATTACTGTACTATTATGGATATTTGAATAAACTTATTTTCATTTGCAATTTGGAAAGTCTACTTACATGGTTCTTGAAATCATATATTTTTTCCAGAATATCAAAGATGTTTTCCTTATATTTCAAGAAAATGCCAAATGCGATCAGTAATAGCATGGAGTATGGTATGAAGGTGAGAAGAATTGTAGTGACATCTGCAATATAATGTAGATATTGATTGATAAATTACATATTATTTCCTTCGTAATTTATTAATTTTTATAAAAAAATGATGAAAAACTATAATATTCTCTCTAATTATATTCAAGACTAGACCTATATCAAATTAGAATTTTGCTTATATTGATAAGAATCAATTTGTTCGAATAGAATTTTAGCATTGGTGACATAAAATGAGATACATTTTTTAGTATGAAATTTTACAACCAAAGTAAGCCTATATTATAAGAAAACAAGTGGTTTTGAAAAAAACTCCAAAATGACTGAAAAATTGAGGAAATAAGGTATGCCATAGTCAGATTAACTTAAAACTGTCAGCATTTCTTAAAAATTGTATCAATACTTATCAGTAAAACAATGCTCACAGTTCTAGAAAACCCACTATAGGCTAGATAAATCAATATTTCTTTTGGAAAAATAAAATACATGCTCTAATGGTCAAATAATCTTAGTTGAAAGAATAAAAATGTCATGTGAATTTTCAGATTGGAATTTTTACCGTGTAATGTATAATCCCAGATAGTGGAATCATCGTAATAAATTGCCATATTTGAGAGTGTTGATTAGAGTACTTAGCAATCATATGAAAATCACTGTGGAATTTGATAACTTGAAATTTTGGACTCTGAAAACAGAAAACACAAAATTACTCTAATCAAATGCATATATAGCATTAATGTTCTAATAATAATATAAATTAGAGCTATCCATTGAATATTTAAATTATGAAAGTGAGATTAATTTGAATATTTCTTATAGAAATATTTCAATAAATGTGTAAAAACACCGAGTCAATAATTTTTATAGTTACTCTAATTAGTTAAAAAAGATATATGAAGCAAAGGTGGATTAAATATTAGAAAACAATTCACAAAGTTTTTATAAAGCACTTAAATTCCAACATACCTGTTTTCCAAAATTTTTACTTGAAAATTTTTGATGATTTGTTTGGAAGTGGTGTGGTTTGAATTGTGTCTACTTGTAAATGTGTATTTCTGTAACTTATTACATTTCCAATACTTTTGGCTTCTTATTACTCTTTTGTGAAAGTAGGTATTAATACAGTTGATTATTTTCATTTGTATAATGACATCATGTGTGTTCTTTATATTTTATGAGCAACTGATAATACTTATCTAAAGAGTCAGTCTAGATTTCAGCTCTTTTATAATATTAGAAGCATAATTGCTTCAAATCTATAAAATTAAAAACATTTTATTGCCTGAGCTTTCAAAAATGAGTATAAAGGAAAATATAATTGGTCCAATAAAGTTTTAAAAGTTTGTATTAGGAATATTTAAAAATTAAACTGTTATATCCAGTGAATTTTAACCTTTATGAATCTATTGATAGATGTTTAATTGGTTAAAAACAGAAATCCAGTACAACCTCTTGACGTTGAAGTATTATCAATAGTGTGGGAAAATGACTAAAAGTTCGGAAGGCAGGATTATCAGAAAAATATATATCGGTGGAAAAGAACATGAGATTCTGTATAGTAAGTAGGCTACTAGACCAATGTAATTGACTAAATATTTTATTAAAAATATAAACAGAAAGTAGGTACGTAAATGTGAAATAATTACTTTAAAAATAAGTGCACTAAATTGGAAAACTAATTTTCTGCGTTTCAATTTTGAGTAAAATTTGCAGTTAAATAAATGACTATTCTTTAACTCAATTAAAATTTTCAATATAACATATTAATAAATAAGGTATAAAGTTGTTGTGTTATTGTTGATATCCATAAATAAGCTGCGTTTACACAGAATTTATTGACACATTGTTTATTTTTCCGTTCTTATAGATTCTATTAGATTGAACGCAACTTGACAAACTCATATGCTCATCATGTGTATGATAAGTTATGTTCAATTTAATAGATTCTATAAGGACGGAGAAATAAACATTTCGTTGATAACTTTGGTGTAAACGCGGCTTAACAAATGAAAAGTACTTGATATTGCCAAAACCACTGATTTATCTAAACAATTTGAGATTCCGTTCCAGTTTTAGTCTACATTGAGATACATTAGTAGCCTAATCTAATGCTATAAAAAAGAAACTAGTATCTCAAACTGTTTTTATAAATTAGGTGTTTTGAAAATATCAAGTAGTTTTCATTATGAATAAAATTGTTTTTGAATTGCAATGCTTTTTAAAATAAATAAAACATACAATTATTGTAATAAACTAGCTATTTTAAAAATATTAAGGCGCTTCAATTTATTTCAAAGTTGTATTTGGATTGCGATACTCTTGTATTATAAATGAATAACATTATAAGTTACAGTAAGTTTTCTGATTAGAGTCTATCCTACTTTATGAGTCTATTCTCATTCTCTTCTTAATATTTACAGGTGAAAACAAGCTGGAAGAAGAATTTAATAAAATAGACGAGTTAGAGGAGAGAAAAATAAAAATACAGGATTGTTTAAGGTTAAAAGTTGAAGAAAATGAAAGAATTGAGAAGGAAAATGAAAAGTTGATATGCAATGTGGAAGATGAAACGAATGAACTTATCAAACTGAGAAGTAATTTTATTCAGACAATTTTTTTCTCTTTCAATGTATAGCTTCAAATTTCTCTTTATTTGAGTTAGTTACCTATTAGTTATATTAGTTAAGTTATATTTTTAAGTACGTAACAGAAATATTGCAGAATAATGTTTTACAGTGTGTCCCACGAAAGGTGTAACAGCCAATTACTATAGATTGTACATGAAATTTGCAACAATAAAGGCCCATAAAATTTCCTTCTATCAACCTAATGTTTTTGAGATACATAGATTTTTCGATATTTCAAAAATAGTTGATAACAAGAAAACTATAAGTTAAAATATAATTTTAAGGATATTGAAAGAAAAACACTTTTCTAATAAGATTCATATATGATTTGTTTCTTTGTTTGAAGTAGGTATTCCTTGAGTTCAAAGCAAAATATAATTTAAGTATAATTTAATAAATATAATTTTTGAATAAAGAATTTGAATAAAGAAATTAAATTAATAAAGAAAGAATAAAGAAAATTTCAAACAGTTTGAACGCTAATGGAACGTTGATGATCAAAGGAACAAAATTTGATTCATTTAATTTAATTATATGAAACTTATTTGGAATTTCTTATACTTTCCAACCATATCTATAAAATTGGATTTTGACTGTTAGTTTTCTAGTTATCGATGTGCTTCAGAAATATCGAAAAATCGATATCTCGAAAACTAAGGTCGATATAAAGAAATTTTACTGTAATTTTTTTTATTGTAAATTTTATGTAGAATCTATGGTCTTCGGATGTTACATTTTTTGTGAAACACTTCTATTGTATTGAAATCATATCTAAAAACGTTTGGGTTCCAGCACAGCTCATGAAAGATCGTGAATATTATGAACTGAAACGAACACAATTTTGTAAGAAGATGATGCGAAATCATAAGAGATCAGTTGGATTACTGACAGAGGATTCAGTTGAGTCCATAGCTTCTCGCCTAGAGCAGTCTGTGAGTAAAGTAGGCCTATATAACTTATGCAGAACATTTCTTAATCCATATTCCTGATAGGCCTGAGGAGTCCATATTTATAAAATATTGATCAGGGAATAGAATTCCAAGAACTTTATTGAAAACTTTTATTCACAACATTATGTTCCAACATCTTAGAGCACCCACTTGAAAATGACACTAAAAGATGTCGAAAGATGTTGTGAATAAATTTTTAATAAAGAGTAGATCTACTGTACTTGGATTCTTATTCCCTAATAATTAAGAGTTAAGAGTAGCCCACATTAAAAAGTTAACTATAAAATATTTTATGAAAGATCTTTGATTGTATAATTAAGTATCATTCATAATATATCATAATTGATAGCTTGATGGGCACCTAAGGAATTGATTTACCTTGTATTCAGTTTCACTTATTCTGATATATTTTTTATGATTTATATATTATGTTGAGAAGCTTCATCATGATACTTTTACAATCTTTGTCTAAACTTCTATTCAATTCAATTCAATTTATTACTTGTCATGGCTAAACAATGGTAAGCATAGACAATAGTCACGTACATTAAAATTTTAACATTCATTTACAAAGTAAGACTAGATAAATTTTTAAAATTGTGAAAATATAACATTTGAAAACTTATAAATAATATATCAGTTGAAACTCATACTTATATAGAAACAATAAAATCTGGAATCATTAACATTGCACTCGAAAGTAACACGACAGATTCTTAATACATTTTTTCAGTCATATTTTGTTTTTCTCTAATCAGTTTATTAGGGATTGCCAACTATAGGGACACTGGGCTATCAACCAGATTTTCAGTCTTGTCCTGAAAACTGCCAGTGTTTGAGCCTCTTTCAAGTGTTTTCTCAGTGTTTGAGCCTCTTTCTAAATCAGAGAATTGGAAACTGCGCTACGGTACTTTTGAAAAAATGCACACTGAATCCCATAAAAAGCTTTAAAGTCCTGCTAACATAGACGCGGGTTAGTAGCGGTATTTGCTGCCTTACTTTTTTTAATATTTTTTTGCTGAGGTTGATGCACACATGAGCTCTAGGATTGTGCTTGGGTACTCATGTTCAAAATGAGAATCACTTTGGGTAACTCAACAGCTTTAGTTTCCTTTCATGGATGAATTTAACATGAAATTAAATGATAATTTCTCCACAGAACTCACTTCCTTCACTGAACTGTAAGAGGCTGCTGTACTTGTACAAGCAATGGAGAATGATTACTTACAACAATTGCGAGAATTATCTTCGTCTAGATCAGTACAGAAATGAGGTGATATCAGAAATTTCAACTATAAGAAGAGAGTTCAAAAAGGTAAGACATGTTTGTCCCGTTTGTTTTAATGCTTGAAAACTCTGTAAGAGATAACTTGAAGACCGTCCTTGAAGATAGAATAAAAACATTTGTAGTGACTTATTTTTTTCCTTCCAAATTCACTCTTAATCTAGTATGGACTAGCCTATAGGATCTAGCTTCTATATGAGATGATTAGATATATAAATATGAGAGATTATATGAGAAGTCTGTATATGAGCATATATTGAGCATATATGCTCGAATTCCTATATCTTTATATGATGTATGATATTGTGAGTTATTCACCTAAATATACATTGGCAGATGTATTTTATAGGATAAATTTCAATGACTTGGTTTTTTGTTGGCTAGGCGAAATTCGAAACTCTATCAAGTCATAAGGAGAGTACTCTGCAATATCTCTATCTCATTGGTAAACAACGGACTGGAAAAGGACAGATCAAGATGCACAAAAAGAAGGAGAATGACGTAAGTTGAAGCAATTTCCCCAAGGAATTACATCGGAAAATATTCCAATTTGATTTATTCCAATGTATTTTTAATCGAAAACTGTGTTTATTCACTATCTGCATTCATTTTTCATGTAATCTTGAAATATCTATCAAATATCTTGGGTACCTGGAATAATTATCAATAGATTATTCAGTAACCGCTTTTTCTTGATATTCATAATAATTTAACATGGAATTTTATTGACATGCAGTCTACAATGCATAATTCATTATCTGATTGATTTTTAGTAAAGCACTTGAGCTTTGACTGCATTGAATATGGTAATATTTTCAAGCATAAATATAATTATCCCAATTAATCACCTACTATAAAGCACAAAAATTATTAATGTTATATAATATAATTAATAATACTATAAATTATAATTAACTCAAATTATATAAATCATAAGGTTTCTATCAAAGCTGTATATACTGTACCTATATATATATATATATATATATATATATATATATATATATATATATATATATTGTGAAGCTCTTCCTGGGGGAGTCACTCTCACCTCCAAGGACAGGACAATACACGTAGGGTGATGTAATGCTGTATTTAAATGCCTCACGTTGGGCCGGCAAATCATGTGGTGCGTTTTTTAACGGCTTCACACATGTAGGGTGAATCTTACACTGAGTCAGTGGTGTAGCGGCTATAAATTTTGCAATGGCGTGTGAGTACGCTGAGTGAACACCAGACTGATTGACTCACTACAAGACTCAATACAATTGTCGGAATCGTGGGAGGCCTAAACGCTCGCTCACCCTTGATTCTTCTAATGACAGATTGTATAATGATGAAATTTTTATAAGTGGTGTAGCGGACGCTAAACACTGAATACGGATACCTTAAAATTATTACCTGTGAAGAATGAGCATACAAAATCATACAGGTCGAGCAAAAATCCCGATGTAGATAATTTACGGGACTGCGTCTCTAATAAGTTCTGAAGGATTAAAAAATACGGTATTTGAACCAAATATCGTTCAGAATATATTTCGAGAACAGAGTCTTGTCGGGTTTTAAGCTCTATTGTAGGAATTTATATGATCTATGGCTGCCTCTGCTGTACAATTGATGCATTCGTTCCTAAGTCGAGGTAGGTAACAGATAAAAGCTGATGTATGAGCAGGTAAGGACAAAGAATAAATATCTCGATCTGACCCCACTCGCTACATCCACTTAGACCTGTTCCAATATCCAGCTTAATTCAATTATTCCAATGATCGTATTCGATCGGTTCTTGATGATATAGAATGTATCAGACACAATAATTGACAGGCTTAAGAAATAATCGAACTCAGAAAGCGAATTAACAAAACTGAAATATATTATAATAAAATATGTAATCATACAGTGCAGGTTCAGAATTTGATTCACAGGTTGATAATAATTTAGCATTAACAGAATAGTTAAAAATTTTCTTGTACTTGCATGATACCATGCGTGATTCAACAGAATTTTACAATTGATAAAATTGAACAGTTTTGAAAAAATAGTGAAAAAATGAATTATAAAATATTTTAAAAAATTGCTCGGGGTCGTGGTTCTGGCAGCGGAGGATAGCTAATCAACTACAAGTTCTTATAAATTCAATATGAATAAATTCTAGGCTCTTAAATGCTAAAGCGCTTGTCGGCGTGGCCAATAATTTAACGAAGAAAAAATTTATGTTTCTGCACTGAAATATTTTCGAAGCGTAGATTGGGGCCCCTTTTAAAACTTATAACTCACGTGAATTTCCTTGGCGGTCGTGGTTTTCTTCTTTAGATCAAAAATCGTTTGATCGGCGGCAATCCAGGCTTCGGTTTCAGCACGTGGGGAATTTTAATTTAATATTTCCTTCACCAAATTAATTATGGGATAATTTACTTTAAACCTTTAAATTTATCGATTGAGGAAAACAGAAATTTACAAATAACAAATAGATTGGCCTAAAATATCGGCTCACAGATAGAACATTTAAAATCGAACAAGAAATTTTCACAAATAGGTCTTGGTAACTATAAAAAGAGGTCTGAACGGTGAGGATTTCAAAAGGGAAGTGCTGTCTTTTCTCTAAGCTTCTAGGCTAGACCTTGCTTCTCAGAATCTCGATGTAATAATTTGCATAAAAATTTGCCATTGGTAGAGCGCTTGTGACGTAGACGTGACGTCAATGGCAGGCAGTAGAATATAATTCTTTAATTACAATAATAATTCAATTTGTGTAATTCTTAAAACTGCTTAATCTTATAGACATAGTTCCTCTCATACAATGTACATGTGCTAGCGTAAATGATAAGGCAGGGTTGGTGTCTGATAATAGATTAACATGTGTTGCTTTCAAACGATCACCTTCTTGGTGCTATTTCGATGCACCGTGATTGGCTTAGACCTGCCAAAGAGATTTAATTACCATGTGGTTCAGTTGAATTAAATCATTAATAAATTAATATTCTTATACAATTTTTGTTAGGTTTGAGACTGTTATAATTAATTTCTGCCATTTTATCAATAATATAATTTCATGCTATGACCTATTTAGTTACAATAAGACCTGACATATAATATAATTTCTTAAATAATAAATAATTTCAACGATAATACATACATTTTATTTTTTTATTTGAAATTCTTGGTCCTTTATTGATAGTTTTATAATTTTTAGAAATGGTATTACATCTTGCGTGAAGCCAGCATGACATTGACAATACTTTGAATCAGTCAGCTGCGTTCGAACTGTTTTAAAAACATCTGATCGATAGTAAACAAAGTGTAACCTCAAAATCAATGATCAATTCATAAACTATTTGTGCTTTATTTGCAAAATAATTATAATTTTATTGAATAATTTTTTCTAGAAAATCTTCAGTACAGAACGGTACTCTTATCTAATATACAGTTACTGATAAGTAAGCTTTATCGCTCGGTCGCTAACTATTCCTTTAACAAATTCTTTCATTTTAAAAGGTAATCACAATTTTTCTCTCTTCTCATGAGATCTATTTGAAAGATTCATCACAATATATATATAGACTATTTAAGCACTCCTCTAAGCATTGTGAAAATTACAGACAAACTTGTGATGTTCCACTGTTTTGTTTTTGTTTGTTTGTTTTTTCTTTGAAAACTCATTTACTCACATATATTATTTTACAAAAAGAAACTGACGTATAAAATTTTCTATGTATCCAATAAGATTTGGAAGAGGAATAGTAAAAGCTTAGCTTAGTTTTTCTCTTTCAAGTTATGATACCTATGTATTATTATAGATTACTGTAATAATTTTATTGATAATAAATGAATGACTGATTGATTGATTCAAGTTATTTTTTTTATTATTATGAAGTGGGATTATATTAGAAATAGAATCTGGTCGAAATTATATTTAACTATTTTTTTCTGCAGATAGTTGAGCGCATGAAATTGTTGAAAATTGAGAACGAAAAGTTGAAGAAATTGTTTCAAGTTCTTTATGACCGAATTGGTAGCGTTGATGATGATGATGAAGATGATGAACATGATTTCAATCATGCCAATGGTGAAGAATCGAACAAGATTGTTAATAAAACTAGTTCTAAATGCCATGATTCTGATAAAAAAAGAAAGCAGAATGTAAATAATGAATTTGATACGAGTGTGACCACTAGCAGTTCGGAAAGTGTTCTATTTGATGATCCAGGCGTCCATGAAAAAGACAGCAGAGTTTCAATGAACGACTCGTACAGCTCCGAGAGCTATGACAATTCCTACCTAGCAATGTCCAATAATCGTGCAAACTATTCAATCTACAACTGTACAAACTCTGAGGTTCAACTGAACAGAAACACATCTTTGGAATTGAATGTCAGTGACAGTTTTAGCTCCTTGTATGATTTGAAAAAGTCTAGAAAGTTGAAAACTGATAAAAGACGTGTAAGGTTCCGTGAGAAAGCAGTCTGCATGAATGGAGATGAGGTTAGTGAAAAAAGTAGCACTAGAACAATTCAAGAGGAAGAAGTAACCGCGCCCGGTGTCACTTTGGGGAAAACAGAGGAAAATAATTGTGAAGAAGATAATGTTGTTCAGAAGGATTCAGGTTCAGTTGAGGATCTTGTGAAGCAGTCTTGGAAAGATGAGTTTAGTGGAAAGAGTTTGACTCAAAGAACATCATCGTTGCACAGTGATACAAGTGGCAGTCTCAATAATAAACACGATTCAGGTATTGATAATGCTTCGAGTGGCTCCAGTTTGAGAGATTTGAGCCTGGACGAGCTGATAAAAGTACAGGACAGAATTTTCAAACTAGAAATGAGTTTGAAGCTCAACGACTGTAAGAATTACTCAACAAAAGTTAAACTATGTCAAAATGATAAAACTGATTGAATCGGTTTAAAATAATAAGATTTTGAGATATTTGTTTCAGAGTATTCTCGATGCAATTACCGTATTCTAAAAACTTCGTAAAACATAATTAAAAGCCAAACTTCTACGGTACCTAGGTCTATATCAAAATAAAACTGATTGAATTGATGGATTCAATAGCTTTCAAATGGAATTTTGATATTACAAGGAATATCAGTTCATTATCTTGTGAATAAAATCCAGTAATTGTCTAAGAATCTGGACAAGGTGTTATTTAAAGTTGGAGTTGAAAACTCCTCCTTTTAACTTCCTCCTTTTTTATGCTATATATAATGCGGAATTATTGCCATACCGGAAATTATTCTACGATTTATTCAACGGACTGGGGACAGGGGGATGGACCAATCTGTGGATGTTCATCAACATGAACTAACATTTGCTCTATATGTTTGAAGAATTTAGATCCGAGAATTTAAAATAAATTATGAGATTCATGTGCATGGTTTTATTATTACTCATGTATAGTTATAGTTTTCTAAAACCGACTTACAGGATATAATGTACCATACAAAGAAATGAGATGGACTTCAATGTAATTTATATCAATAGTACATCTATTAATAATTGTTGTTAGCGGTGGAAAAAAGATTTATTTTGTATTAGGTACTAAGTAACTGGTACTTTTTCATTATCTAGTATATCTTTATTTGAACAAACATTCATAATTTAAATGATTAGGTAAGAAAAGGCGAATCTAGATCGAGCTTATTTCTCTCCCAAACTTGAATAAAATTCGATAGTCTGGAGAACGATAGAGTGAGACCATATTAGGCGTTTTATCAGGACAGGAAGATTATTCGCAGGACAAGTTCTCCGATTGGCTAATTGAGTTGACGCTCGGGAATCAATAGCTGATAATCAGCCAATCGTAGAGCTTCCTGCTCTGCTCGTAAAAACGCCTAATATGGTCTCTCGCCCTTATTCTCCAATAAAATTGAGCTAAATATTCAGTAGCAAGTAAATTAGGATATCCTGAAAAAATTACTCAAGTTTAATATTAGTTTTATTCTACTGGTGAGACTTTCAGTTTTCGGAGAAGAAATCCTACTGACATCATTGCAGCAAACTAGAACATTTTGTGAAATTATCTAATAAAATGGTTCTACAGGTTAATTCATTTAAACAGTCTTTGCAATGTTCACCTGTTAACTTTTACCAAACACAATTTGAATTTTAATTTCAATAATAGCTAGACAATATTCTTGACGCTCCCATAATATTTATTTGAGAAAACTAAAACTATTCTCATGCACCTTAGCACCTTTTTATATCCCATAACAGTCTGCAGTATTTTTCTGTAGTCATCGAATCATTGTGCATAAACGAAAACCTACCTTAAGATAAGGTCTTAGAATATGAGATTCTTTTAGTTAATTAATTCTACGAGATTTTCAATTCCAATAAATATTAAAAACTGGATACTACGAATTATTACTTCAATCTGAATATTGTTTGAGATCAACATTTTCCAACTTTTGAAACAATTCATTATTGCCAGGACTAGTACACAATATTGATAGCATTTATGCTTAATACAGTATACGTTTTATTGTTTTCATGATAAGATTCCATTTTAATTGATTAGCTTATGAAAGAATTAGAAACAGTTAATAATCATTCACTCCTACTGGCGAACAAGTGAATCACTTATGCCAGTAGTCTTCACCTCTAACCGTGATAAGACTTAGGGCCGGTTTCCGAGCTCGGGATTTAGCTAAGTCCTAGACTTTAAACAGCTGGAGTCAGAAAATTGGTTTTCCAAAACGGGGCGTAGTCGCAGTCATTGTCATAGTCACGCTTGAATTAAATTTCGAAAAACTAGAAAATTGAACACAAAATAAAATAAAGAGAAAATAGTGTAAAGTTTCAGCTATTTTGAATTTAGGAATGTCTAATTTCGTCAAGGAAAAACGTTTCCAATTATAGAAATAAGAAAATAAAAACTACGACTACTGTTATAAAAGCTGCGTCTACGCCCCGTTTTGGAAAACCAATTTTCAGACTCCAGCTGTTTAAAGTCTAGGACTTAGCTGAATCCCGAGCTCGGAAACCGGCCCTAAGATATTATTGATATAGCTATTAAGAATAATGATTATTGGTTTTGTATAACTATCACAAATTTGTATTATTTTTGTGTTTTTAATTAAATAAATTGAATTGATTTTTCATTCTAAAAGTGTTGAGCTTCGTATCTATAGTCTATAGCGGATTTCATCATCCATCACCACATAATGGTAATGTAGAAATGTGCCAAACTGGAACGTTTTTTAATGTATCCAGTCATGAAGTGCTTCTGCTTCTTTTTCTGAGGTAATCGTGAGGTGATCTTGCATCATATTTTAAATAGGTGCAGAGGCTGTCTACAGAGACAATCGCTGATATTCATATAGAAAAGACATGCAAAAAGATATCAGTAAACTTGGAAAATTGATCATGACTCACCAAATTACCATTCCTGTCATTCTGAATTTTGTTTTCCCTGAATTGATTTCTCCAGAAGCCTGTTCTCAATATTGGCGACAGGGGCTTCCACAGCGACATACAGAATTGCAGCAAACATTAAGCTGTACAGTACATCACCAAGTAGGAGAGAAATCTGTAAAAAACAAAGTATATTTGATGAATTTCCATCAGTAGTTATCAAAACTCAGCAGCAGTAAGCTTTTAGCTAAGCATCTTCCTCCATAAACTTCTTAAATTTGATAAAAATATTGTAGCTACTATATTTAATACTATGCCTAGGACTAATATATTGTGAATTAAAATACTGCATGATCCAAATGATTAATAACTTATTACACTAATAATAGACCAATTCTATCACATTTTATTTTCATGATTTCTTGCATTTTTACTATAGTAAATATTGTCTTCAGCAAATATCTGTATAAAATGCATTATCCAACGATTACGGTGGTTCTTTGTTCGGTTCTATAGTTAAAACTGAACTGCAAATACCAATGTAGATGAATAGAAACGACATCATTGTAGTCAAAATGATTAACTATATACGGTACTGCAGTACCTACACAAACATGATTAGGCCACTGTTTTCCACAATTACACATACATTAAATAACAATACAGAGTAATTTGCTAGCCTACTCAACTGTAGAAAAATAGTTCTCAAGTGATCAAGTCTATTTTAATAATGTATTGTAGGTATATAATATTCTGAATATGTTTCCTGAGTGCTCACTTTGATAGAAAATTTATGAAAAATTGTTATTGCAAAATCTTTAAAAGCTCTTAAATTATAGCACCGTATTTTTATGAATGAAAACCTACATCAAATTAATATCCCTCGAATCCTCGTTTATTTACTACCGCAATAATTAACTATACCTATTAAGTTGCAATAAATAATCATGAATATTCACAATTCATTTAAATGATGATGATAATAGTAGCCTACGGTAGTGTGATATGATGATAATAGTATGATAATTTGCAATCACATAGAAAAGTTTATGAAAATATAATTTTTGATGAGTTTAAAGATTATCTCACACTATAATTTTCCTCAATAAAGATTCAATAAATTATTGTAGGATTCGATAACAATAATTATTATAACAAATAAATATGATTAGAATGATGACAGTAGTGAGTGGAATTGGATAAGGGAGTTTGATTTCAATATGCTATCGATTAGTTTGAAACTTTAGAATATATTACTGTACCTGTGATAGATCACTGTAGGTTCTTGGTGAGACAATCTGGGAATATTGGAGAGCTTGTACTAATGGGTGAACCAAGTAGAAGCAATATGTCATTTTACTCAGACGTTGAAATAAAATAGATGAGAGAAAACTATTGACAAATCCTGGAAAAATACAAAACATCTATTGAAAATGAAAGATTGTTATATTAATATTTGATAAATGAAAAAATTATTTTTGGTGAGACGGAACATTTCTCCTCTCTCTTTCAATGTAATAACTTAATTTAATGTAATCCAATGTGATGTACATAATATAGTCTCTTGATCTAGAAATCACATTATTGATATAGATTTAATAATTCCATTAAATTAATTAGCACAAGCACATCACAATAAAATCAATGGGAATGCTATCAATGAATTCAAATGTTTCTAAATTAGCACTTACTATACTACATCCTACAACCTACATAATATTTGGACAAATTTGAGACAAAATTGGAAAATAAAGAAGTTCTGGGCAATAGCCTGTTTTTTCTCTTCCGACTATTGTATTGTTTGTTCTTTGCAATGGATAAATAAATAAAATAAATATTTTTCGAGTTGAATTAACCACTACTGTTTTGGATTATGAAGATTTGAGGCTATAATAAAATTAAATATGAGGATAATTGGTTTAGGCCTACTCATTTATTCAGAATGCCATCCAATTAGGCTCCCAATATTAGCATGGGAGTACAAACCCGAAGGAAAGCGAGGCATAGGAAGACCAAGAAAGAAATGGATGCCGGTACAGGCCAATAGAGCCTAATCCTTGTAAGAAGATGATGATAATAAAATCCAGACTAATCACTCATGATACCAGGTATAAAACAAACTACAAACTAGCTAGTATTGGCCATATTGGCAGGTGAGCTATGACGCTATTTGAGAAATATAAATTAGTCGATAAATTTACCTCCATGGCCCTTCTGACAAGCGTAGATAATCCAACCCACCGCCAGAGCAAAAATACTATGACTGAAAGTATTATAGAGGCTATCTACAATGGCTCCGTGTTCAAACCCATACTGAACAAATGGATAGACTCCAAAGTAAGAAATTGATAGACAGATGAGAGTTAAGGTCCATCCCATCTTCATTTCTGCCTAAAACAATAAGAAGTTACAATAATTGATTTGCCAATGAACGATTCAATGGGATGTAAATGAAATATTATGGTAATATATAGAAAATTTTATTTCATATATATATATATATATACTTAAGCACAAATTATGGACAATGACTCAATTTCAATTTCTTTACAGTACCGTATACACTATTTACACACATTTCTATTATTTTCATTTTATATTGCTTCAAGCTTCATTCCACTCATATTACTAGAGGTAGAGTGTATAATATATAGTAGCGTATTCTCAGTTATTACAAATATGAATTGGTCAAGTTAAACATTATAAATCCTAAGCAGAATCTCAAAGTAACGTGAAAGTCTATTTTGTTTTCTATAAAGACGAAAAACAGTACCGTACTATTTGTTTTATATACAAAACTATTGAAGCTATACAGTATATATTTTATATAATTCAAAGTGGTATAAAATAGTTTAAACGTTATAGTTTATCCATATTCAATACTTTGACTAATAGGACAATGAATAATGGAAGTTGTTAAAATTTTGGAGTTGAGAGAAAATGAGATATTACCTTTTTGAGCTGGAGTTTCTTCGAGTCCTTCAACAGCAATCCGAGAGCAAACCCTATAACCCAGGGCCCCGCCCTCATATAGAATTGTTCATACAACAGCAGAGAGTCTATTTCATAAGAATGAGTTCTGAAATAAAAAAGTAATTGTTTTGAATCTCATTCAATTTTAAATTCTTCCAAAAATGATGAAATTATTATTGAAATTCTAACAGCAATCAAGGACATATCATTCGAAAAGAATTTTGAATAATGGTCTTGAAATCTAAATACAGTGATAAATAAAAGCACAGGTACAAATCAAAACTATATATGTTAAAAAATCTGATTGAAGAATAACTTGGTCCCAGTAGGTGAACTCCAAGGTATTCAGAGTTCAATCACTCTGTTAAGTTAACATTGGTGAAAATGTGAACCACAGTATTATTGGTCTACTATGATTGGCTAGTAATAGAAATGATAATTATAGGTATTGATATCAAAATTCAAAGTAGATCGGCCAACTTGTGAGACCGTATAACACATGTAATTTCTAATAACATGTATTTCATTATTGAAATAATGTATCTGAAAAAATTCATAATGATCTGAAATAATCTAAAATACCTGAAATAATTCTGAAATATTTCAATAATGTATTATTGAAATAATAATAAAAATATCTATTCTATTCTTTCTATTCTATTCTATTCTATTCTATTCTATTCTATTCTATTCTATTCTATTCTATTCTATTCTATTCTATTCTATTCTATTCTATTTATTCTATTCTATTCTATTCTATTCTATTCTATTCTATTCTATTCTATTCTATTCTATTCTATTCTATTCTATCTATTCTATTCTATTCTATCTATTCTATTCTATTCTATTCTATTCTATTCTATTCTATTCTATTCTATTCTATTCTATTCTATTCTATTCTATTCTATCTATTCTATTCTATTCTATTCTATTCTATTCTATTCTATTCTTCTATTCTATTCTATTCTATTCTATTCTATTCTATTCTATTCTATTCTATTCTATTCTATTAGGGCTATACTTGATGTTAGTTAAAAAACAATCCCATAGTATTATAAAAACTTTTTTTAGAAGGGTACCTACTATGGAATTATTTTCTACTGACATGTACTCCATAATTTACTAGTTAGCCTACTAGTTTATGAATGAATTGAATACTTACGTGCCAATAAATCCCGCATGAATTTGATTCACATAAGACACTACAAATGTAATGATGACAGATAACAACCAATAGGCAGCCAGGAGTTTAAAAATATGCTGAGGTTGCTTTCTGGCTATAATAAGGAGTAAGAAAGAGATGCAGTACAGTTGCATATCAGCAGCAAGGTACCAGGTGTGAGGTAAACACTGCAAAAAAATGAATTAAAAAGAACAGAAATAACAATATCAAAGAATTTGATTGTAAGGTATGAGATTTTATGGTATTTCTCCATAATTTCAAACATCAAAGAGGTAATATTGTATTGATAGAAAGTGTTGGCACAGTAAGAGATGATTAGTGAGAGCCTTATTCTAATGCAATTTATTTCCAGCAATTGAAGTATAGGCTACATGCAATATCTGACAACAATAATTGAACTTACACTCTCAGAGCTGTTCACCAAGTTGCTGATGTAAAGGAGATTGTACACAGAATTGTTGAGGCATTGCTCTTTTGATAGTCTATTGATGCTGTTGCAATAGGGGCCATCACATACCATGTCCAGAAGAATTGTCAGAAATATACAAGCCAGTAATGGTGGAGTAAGCCTATAGAGAGAATCAGATGTCACATTAATTTGAACAACAAATTAATATAATTATGTATCATTATCAATTATATGTGTTTATACTGAATAGACAAGTGAAGGAAATATAGGCTATAGCCCAACCTACATTTTGGAATGTTTGATTACCTAAATTTGAAAGAGAAAAAACACAAATATTGTATTTTTGTATTTTGGTATTTTATCTACCTGTACCAATGGGTTTACATCAATTTCGTTTGTTACATAAATAAAATTGAATTGAATGAAATTTATTGCCAAAAATCACAAATACACATTTTTACAATTCAATTATCAAAGTATACAATACAAATAGATATTGACTGTAACTTGAGTTTATAACAATTTTATCAATGTAATATCTGGCACTGCCAACATTGAGCTGCGTTTACACCAAAGCTATTAGCAAAATGTTAATAACTTAATCCTTATAGATTCTATTAGATTGAACTTAACTTATCATACACATGATGAACATAAGTGTTTGTCAAGCTCCGTTCAATCTAATCGAATCTATAAGGTGTAAACGCAGCTTAAGATTCCTTGTGTGTTGGCAGTATTTTGCAGTTAACTTATTCTGCTTCAATTCTGGTCAAGTACGTAATATAAAATATGAATGGAATATTATAATATTACATATTAATAATAATGAATATGGATGAAATACTTTACCGAATAAATTATAGGCTTCTTCCAACAGTAGGCCTATTCTGTTTTTTCAGAAGATGAAATAGGAAATAGAATATATTATATGCAGGAGAGAAGTATCATAATGGAATAAATGGAGTTCCATAATATGAATATTGAAAGAGTAAACATAGGTACCTCAGATACCGGTGGATGAAAGATTGAAGAACATTCATTTTCTGGATTCTCGCTGAATTGTAGGACACCAGAAGACCACTTATGAGGAAGAAGACATCAACAAATAGGTAGGCATTCATTTGGAATAGTTTATCCCATTTTCTTACCTCCTGGAAAAATTAATTTAATCACTTGGGCCTACCATACTTTTTGAACTTTCATGCATTTTAATAGTAGGTAAAATTTATATTTTCAGTATAGAAGGACGAAAACGAGGGATTTTAATACGGTACTTGAAAATTAAAGGATTAAATGTGAAACATAAAATTGGTTCACTAAAAGCTGAATATTCAAAACCCCTTCTTACTACATACACAAAGGAAAGACTTACTACTATCATTTCTCACTCCGTGCTATATTATGAATACTTGTTAATAAAATGTGTGAACAAAAGGAGTTATAGATATAACTCGGTGTTCAGAAGTATTACGCAGTTGAATTTTATTTCAAGTAGAAAAATGAAAATAATAGAATTTCTAAAGAGAAGTCAGTGAACGAAATTTTCTAATGAGATTTTCTATTATTTGTTTCATCAGTGATATTGAGATTATTATTAACAAAAAGTTAGTTCATGAAGATCTTAAAACAGATCTAATCTATCTGATAAAATTAGCAGCAGAAATTATACCAAAATTATACAAAATTATGTTGACAATGTGGATTTTCTATTTTGGATCAGCGGTAATTATTATCATGTACAAAATTTTCAATTTCGAATATTTCTACCTACATTATCCAACATGAATAAATTGGTAAATGGTTGCGGATCCGTTATTAATCTGTGAATGGATAGAATCATGCAGGCACTGATGAATCTCAGTCCATGTAAACATCCAATAGAATTTTTTTTGGTGTCTACTTTGAAAATACTTCTCACATTCAATCTGAGAGAAAACATCAGAAAAATTTGTTGAATACCTGAAAAAAATTATAATTATTGTAATAATACTATTAATATAATATGAATTATCCTACATGAGAGGGTTATTGAATAATTTGATTGTATAATTATAATAATTTAATTCTGTGTATCAATAAATAAATAAATGAATAAATAATGAAGAAAAAATATAAACCTTGACAATGTTGATGAGCACGACAGTGAATCATTGATGAGTATTATTAAATAACAGACCAAAAGAATCTTATAGAAGTAAAATGCAATGAAAAGTGGAATGGTCAGTGCAATAAGAATGGCACTGGCCATCACAAGTTTATGTCAGTGACATTAAAAACTTGATTTTAATTCATCTACCAAATAGTTCACAAGAAAGAGAGCTACTCATAAATAATTATAATGCAATAACGTACATTAATGAAAAGAAAATCTTTATCAAATTGGGATTTTTTATTGGAAATATCACAGAATAAGATGAGATTTACCTTGAAGTTGAGTGTATTTATTCGAATTTTCCACATAGAATTGAAGTTTTGAATGTCCATAGCACATCAAAATATCTGTCACAGTTGCAATGAACAATGTTGAACCAAGAAGAACCAGAAAAACACTGGAAAATTAACATAACCCGTGAGTATCTATGTAATGAGGAACCCATGTTAATATAATGGGCATGAGAGGACAACAGATACTGTAACGACAAATCTTTCAAACAATATTATTTGTTATCTCACAGACACCAAACCAATTAATTCCATAATTAATTAATATAATACAAGCCAATCTGCACTGAGTTGTGAATGAAAAGTTCTAATTTCATTTTTGAGTTCTGAACTTGAGGCTTCTCTATTAGTAGGCTAAATTATTGAAAAATCCTGTGAGTTTAAGAAACATAAGTACTATGTTATTTGAAATAAAATATTCATGATAAATACTACCTATTACAGAATATTATTATGTAATTTGATATTGTCTATGGATAATATTCGGCCAGATTATGTTATAAGCGGAAAACATGGGCTGGTAGCATAAAAATCATCCAAGTTAAACCTCTATTTTTATCATCAACGACTTTTGTAGCTATAGTGAATCTTCGATAGGTTGTAGTATATGTTAGAAGTGAGTTTTTATTTCTCTCACTTATCATTAATTTCAGTTGATATTTTCACATAATTCAACGAAAATACCTCACAATCAAGCATTAATGAGTAATAATTATAAATAAAAAATTGCTACTGCTCAAATTGTTTCTCTATGCGCATTGAGAACTCTTATTATTCAACGTGATCGAGTGTTCAAGAGCGCTGGCAATGTAGCCTATTATTGAATAAGAGGTTTGTTCTTTGATGTTTCACATAAATGACCTTGATTAACTTAATTAATAGAAAATAGATGTGACGAATGAAAAATAACAGGGCTACTTATATTTATTTATAAAAAAGAAATATGGTACCCGTTTTTGAAATTAATAAAATAATAAATTGAAAATACGAATGATAACAACTAGTTTCAGTGATCCACACCATCTTCAGGTTTTAAATTTTATTTAAAGTTTAAATTTCAGGATTTAAAATTCATTTTTTTAAACCTGAATATGTTGTGGATCACTGAAACTAGTTGTTATTTGTACTTTCAATCCATTATTCAATTATTAATTTCAAAAAAGGTACAATAATCTTATTTTTTAAATAAAAAGAAAAATAACCGCCTTACTCACAGAATAGTAATTTCAACAGCTCCAATCTTTGGTTCCAAACTTTTACTAGTTTCACAATCATCCACAGAAAAATACATCTGTCGCCCTAATTCCAGTAATCCATTCTTCAGAATAGCTGTTATGTTGTGAACTGTACAACTGGAAGGTACACATAGAGCGCTCTGAATATTGTAATGCTGTGTTACAAAGGGAGCAAACTTCGACTGCGGTGTAAAAAACGTCACCATACAGTATTGTCCTCTGATATTGTGATATTGTTCTCCCATATTATTATGCTGTTCCTTCATAACATGATACTGTTTTCGGATATTGTGATGTTTCTCTCCATTACGGTGATAATCTTTGGCGCTTTTATGATATTCTCCCTCACTATCATTGAATTGCTTTTTTACATGGGGAGATCTTTCAACAATTGCCAAACATTGTTTAAAATCACCAAGATTTATGATATTTCCTTGCAGAAAACCAGAATGGAAATTGGATGTAGCATCAAGCACTGTGAAATAATTATGATCAATTGTTGAAAGTTGAACTACTAATTGATATTGTTACTCTAGTAATCTAAAAAACCTTGAACTAAATCTCAGATTAGTATATTTCTCTCTTGATTGTAAGAAATAATATTTATTGTACTCTGTTATAACTCTGTAATAACTCTTGTAAATAATTTTGTGTCATGTTTTCTTATTCTGTCATGTTTACTTATCATTTACGTGGAGCAATAATTAATTCCACGACTCAACTTCAAACTAATTACTATTAATATTCAAAAATAAAACAGATTGATTGATGTCATGTATGACATATTTAAAAAAAGTACGGTACCTACTTATTCATTTATTGCTTGAGAATTATTTACTTGAGAATTCTGTTTCATAACCGTATAAGAATAATATTATGGTACCTTTATAAGAAAAAGTAAATATATTATAAGCTATAATATATACGGTATTGGAAAGTACTGTGAAGATGACACATACAAAATAAACATTTTTTGAAAATTTGAAAGATTTCAAGAAACTTTAAAAATATATGACTGACTGCTGTAGGTCTATAGGACAAAGATAGAATTGATGAGTTATAAAAATGAATATAAAGGATATTATATTGTATTATACTAACTTCTTAAAGCCCAAATCGTTCCTCTGATATAGGACTCCTCGAATAATTTCAAATCCTTGAGACACACATTTTCCATGTCTACATCTTCTATTGTGGATAGAGCATTCCAAACAGAGTTCATCAAAAAACTATTAGAAACTCCATTGCTATTTGATATTTTTCTGAAGAAATTTCTGTACACATTTTCATCGCCCAGAACCTGATATGATGAGTGCGAGGTAATGATGATTATTTCCAGAATGATTAAAATCATTTTCAGGTAGGTAATCTGAAAAAGAATCAAGACTCGTGTTGAATTAGGGCATCAGGAATTAGTAGAACGCTGCTGCCATCCTCTCACTAAACCTGGTTGTCCGAGAGAGTCGCGGGAATTAGTGATAAATCATAGCGGATCATAGTGATAAATAGATTGGGACTCCAGCCGAACATCAAAGCCTGGTGTCACATCACCAAAATATGATCACCCCAGTGTAATAATGCCCGAGTTTCGATCAGACACAAAGTAGAGTGAAGAGTAGATGTTTATGATATAAAATTACACACCTTCTGTTGTAATAAATCATTAGAATCAGCCGATAGATTATACACAGTCATGTCGGTGATGTAGATAAATCTTATATTTATAATGGAGGTTATATTTGTCAATCATCTATAATATAATAAAGAAAAGAATTAGCTTATATACGTAGGCCTACGGGATAGAGAATTCACTAATGACGCATCATCACGTCTCAGCAACTCAAATTTATTAACTTGAAATTATGCATATTGAATCATAATTTACCGAGGATGGTTATAGGCCTATTTTAAATCCTTCAAGATTTCAGTAGGTCAAGTGTTCAGTTTGTCAAGTTTCAATTGAACCCTTGTTGAGAACGGGTTACCTGCTATTCTATAATATAATAGAAGAATTGGCTTATACATGTACGGGATAGGAAAGTCACACCTGAACTGCTCAACTGATTAACTTGCAATTTTGTACATTACGGTACCGATTCTTAATTTACAGAGGATCTTTATAGGCCTATTATGAATTCTTCAATATTTCAGTAGGTAAAGTTTTTAGTTCGTCAAGTTTTTAACTAGGCACGAGTTACCTTCTAGTATTAATGAACAAATGGTAGATAATAAATCAAACTTTTCATGCAATGTACACCTATAGGCCTAATCTAGGAAACTGAGATTCTGAATTATTGGTAAAAAATAATACTGACACGAATATTAGCTCATTCAGTTGATAAGGTGTGTATAGCAAGTATAAATACAATAGTAGTGAAGATATATAATGACAAGTATAGGTAATTACCTTGCAATAATTGACGTCTCAGACAAAATCCAAATTAATAGAAGCAAAAAATAGTGCACCACTGAACAGAGATTGTGAACAAATTCAGACCTGTTTCTTGGTTTAGTTAAATAAATTTGAATTCAATTTAATCGATAAATCTTGTCGCCTCTTAATTTGCCAAAATATTATAGGCCTATATGTAAGTAATTTTACACTACAGATAAAGTATTCTGCTAAACTTCTGTTATCAGTTGAATAATCTAACTGCCTGTTATCTATCTGAAGCTACACTGGTTTCAGAACTGAATGTCAACAAAGCTCTAGATTACACTCTGAAATAGGACAGACCAATTTACTACAGCTTTTAACTGATAGAACAATTGCCTATGGTCTACCCCTTATATTATGTAATAGTTTGATAACTCTACTACAAAAGCGCCACGCAAGTACAACTGCCACTACAAAAAGTGCTTATCAAGCAGCCAAAGAACATGCCTGATCGTCCAATTTGAAACACTTTTTTGAAAAAAAGAAATGGAGAGTAAAGTTCTAAATCACAAGTATGTGAATTCGGTTACAATGTATAACACATTGCAGTTGGAATATTGAAAATTTGATTGTGTTACTCATAGAATCCATGTATTGGATAAAAATAAAACAGTAAGTTGAATGAAGAATATGATATATATATATATATAGCGTATGGCATTTTCTCATTCGTAAGTCCTTGTAATTTCGCACTGTTTACAAGTGCACGTCCAAATTTAAAATGTATTGGATCGCCTGAGGGCTTGCCACAGTAAAGTCATTACTGTCACCCAGGTAGGCACGTCTGACACATTCATAGACAATGTGTTTCATTGTCTGAAATGGAGCTCCACCATATGAATATGATAATTGATATTCTCATAGAATATGAGATATGATAATAGATATGATAATTGTGTTGAATACTTGACTTTAGAATAGTGTTATAATATTGAATCACACTTTTGAGGTTTCCTGGTGGATAAGCCGCATATTAATCAATAGATATTTTGTTGCTTTGTGATATACTGTACCATACTGTCTTTTTTCGTTAGGGCTACTCCTGAATAGAAATATAAATAGAAATAGCTAAGTAGGTAACCTGTAAATCTGAAGTAAGAAAAACAAATTAAAAAGGGTAGGCTACTTAGATTTCTATTTTCATTTCTGTACCATACTGGTATGGGAACTAACTGAAGGGACAAAAAATGTATCTTCTTTTTCCCTGTACAGTGTTATTAGTACGGTATTTATTTACTTCTGATTTTTCTGTAATCTACCCAATTGTGAACTTATGTTTTGTAATATTACAATATTACAATACTTTGACACTTTTAGAATTTCAAATTGTGCACTGTTAATGTAGATCAATTTTAATAGAACACAAAATATCAAACATCGATCTTCTGTGTTCGATTAAAATCGATCTACATTAACAGCGCACATTTTGAAATTCTAAAAGTGTCAAAGTATTGTAATATTGTAATATTACAACTACCCCACCTTGCACAAAAAAAATTCCTGTGACAGAAATGACTAAGAACACCCAAATTAACAACTTATGCTATTAAGAAAATTTTAGTGTACAGAGTCTCGAACAATAAGAGCAATGCACCCTAAAATTAATTTATGGAGCAGGAAATTTTTTCATCCATTAACGAAAATCCAACACAACCATAAAACATTATAAATAAACATGATACACTAACCTACTGAAATCGAAAACAAAAGGCAAAAAATTACTGCATAGAACACCAAAAAAGTTAAAGCATCAGCATATCAAAATAAGTCCATGATTTTATCATCACTAGCTGAGCTTAAAAATGTTTTCTATGGCATCAAACAACAGTCCATATTAATTAATGCCATTATGAGTAGTATAACATCCCTAAAATACATGTGTTTTGTCAGTTAATGTGTTCCATACAAAAATTACTGAAACTGCTAAATACATCACAAGAGCAATAATACATTCTAGAATGAATCCTATCAATAATGCTTGTCATGCCGAAAAACAAATACAATCAAAATAATAAGTACAAGAATTGTTTCTAATCTAGCTGGAAAAGAGGAAGTAAAATTAGTACAATCGCCAAAAAAATTTCTCTAAAACTCAAAGTACTATAACAGCACTGTAATAAGTTTTAAATATGGTATTATGGGAATATAACATACATGAACAGAGTACTAACGAACATCAGATAAAAAAATAAACAAATTGTACTCCTAAAAAAATGTATTATCAAAATTTAAGGAAATCCATGGGTCATCCAAAGTGATTTATGAAAAAGGAGGATTCAAAATCAAAATCTAGGCAAGTACCAACACGTTTAAAAGAAGAAGAAGCAAACAAAAAATTTATTATCTTTTCCAAAAGATAATAACTGATTATCTTGAAATATTCAATTAAGTGACAACTATACAAGATTACAATATAAATATATTACAATACTTTGACACTTTTAGAATTTCAAATTGTGCACTGTTAATGTAGATCGATTTTAATCGAACACAAAATATCGAACATCGATCTTTTCTTCAAACATCGATATTCTATATCCATTCAATAGTTATTTGGTATATACGGTCCATTTCGGTTTAATAAATTATTTAAATACATTTGAGAAATATGAATTTTTTATCAAATCTTAAAATTATATACAGCAATGACTTAGAACTAACCTAAATTAATTAAACTCTAAAATATATGTTTTATTTGGTGCAGTTGGCAATGCAAAACTAATTGTTTTGCATATCCGTTTTCCTTTTGTACTTGCTCTTTCTTCTGCAATGAGCTGGTCTCTTGAAATGTGCTCGTTGCAATGTCCTTTGATAAATTTATTTTAAAGTTTTATTTCTGCCAACTTCTTGAAACTTATATTAATTTTGTAGTAGATGTAAACTTAGTGAAAGCAAAATATGCTATGAGTTCTTGTTTTTCTCTTGGTAATTTTTCGGTAATTCCTAATTTATAAGATGTCTTTCAACCTAACTTCCCGAGCACATTGTATGATTTTTCATGCATTAATGATAATTCTGGATTTTTGGTATGGTGTTTCTTTATTATCTCTATACTTATAAAAGGCTAAGCCGCGACAGACTGAAATCACACCACAGCCAAAACTACTGAGCCTAAAAACTTGAAATTTTGCACGATTGTTCATGGTAGCCTGAAAACATCCACTAAGAAAGGATTTTCAGAAATTTGCCCCCCTGAGGGAGCTGGGACCCCCCCCAAATGTTGTACTTTTTAACCGTTCATTGCACAGCAAAGTCATGAGGAACTTTTTTGTTCAGCTACGAAAAAAAAAATAGATCTATGCAGAAAAATTTCGATCAGGAGCACAGGGGGGTTCAGGAGAGAGCATTTTTCGAAAATTTTGATGTAAAATCACACTACAGCTCAAACTAATTGTCCTACAGACTTGAAACTTTGCACAAATATTCTTCAAATATGCTAGACGCGCACTAAGAACGGATTTTGAGATATTTTGCCTCTAAGGGTTTCAAAGGATGAAAAAGGATCCTATTAAGTAAGGTTATGAACATGATAAGGTGAGTGCCATATGGAAATGAGATAATATTTATTCATTGACATGTGATACACTAACCTACTGAAATCGAAAACAAAAGGCAAAAAATTACTGCATAGAACACCAAAAAAGTTAAAGCATCAGCATATCAAAATAAGTCCATGATTTTATCATCACTAGCTGAGCTCAAAAATGTTTTCTATGGCATCAAACAACAGTCCATATTAATTAATGCCATTATGAGTAGTATAACATCCCTAAAATACATGTGTTTTGTCAGTTAATGTGTTCCATACAAAAATTACTGGAACTGCTAAATACCGTACATCACAAGAGCAATAATACATTCTAGAATGAATCCTATCAATAATGCTTGTCATGCCGAAAAACAAATACAATCAAAATAATAAGTACAAGAATTGTTTCTAATCTAGCTGGAAAAGAGGAAGTAAAATTAGTACAATCGCCAAAAAATTTTCTCCAAAACTCAAAGTACTATAACAGCACTGTAATAAGTTTTAAATATGGTATTATGGGAATATAACATACATGAACAGAGTACTAACGAACATCAGATAAAAAAATAAACAAATTGTACTCCTAAAAAAATGTATTATCAAAATTTAAGGAAATCCATGGGTCATCCAAAGTGATTTATGAAAAAGGAGGATTCAAAATCAAAATCTAGGCAAGTACCAACACGTTTAAAAGAAGAAGAAGCAAACAAAAAATTTATTATCTTTTCCAAAAGATAATAACTGATTATCTTGAAATATTCAATTAAGTGACAACTATACAAGATTACAATATAAATATATTACAATACTTTGACAATTTTAGAATTTCAAATTGTGCACTGTTAATGTAGATCGATTCTAATCGAACACAAAATATCGAACATCGATCTTTTCTTCAAACATCGATATTCTATATCCATTCAATAGTTATTTGGTATATACGGTCCATTTCGGTTTAATAAATTATTTAAATACATTTGAGAAATATGAATTTTTTATCAAATCTTGAAATTATATACAGCAATGACTTAGAACTAACCTAAATTAATTAAACTCTAAAATATATGTTTTATTTGGTGCAGTTGGCAATGCAAAACTAATTGTTTTGCATATCCGGTTTCCTTTTGTACTTGCTCTTTCTTCTGCAATGAGCTGGTCTCTTGAAATGTGTTCGTTGCAATGTCCTTTGATAAATTTATTTTAAAGTTTTATTTCTGCCAACTTCTTGAAACTTATATTAATTTTGTAGTAGATGTAAACTTAGTGAAAGCAAAATATGCTATGAGTTCTTGTTTTTCTCTTGGTAATTTTTCGGTAATTCCTAATTTATAAGATGTCTTTCAACCTAACTTCCCGAGCACATTGTATGATTTTTCATGCATTAATGATAATTCTGGATTTTTGGTATGGTGTTTCTTTATTATCTCTATACTTATAAAAGGCTAAGCCCCGACAAACTGAAATCACACCACAGCCCAAACTACTAAGCCTAAAAACTTGAAATTTCGAACAATTGTTCATTGTAGCCTCAAAACATCCACTACAAAAGGATTTTCAGAAATCTGCCCCCCCTGAGGGAGCTGTGCCCCCCAAAATTTCCACTTTTTAACCGTTCATTGCACAGCAAAGTCATGAGGAACTTTTTTGTTCAGCTACGAAAAAAAAAATAGATCTATGCAGAAAAATTTCGATCAGGAGCACAGGGGGGTTCAGAAGAGAGCATTTTACGAAAATTTTGATGTAAAATCACACTACAGCTCAAACTAATTGTCCTACAGACTTGAAACTTTGCACAAATATTCTTCAAATATGCTAGACGCGCACTAAGAACGGATTTTGAGATATTTTGCCTCTTAGGGTTTCAAAGGATGAAAAAGGATCCTATTAAGTAAGGTTATGAACATGATAAGGTAAGTGCCATATGGAAATGAGATAATATTTATTCATTGACATGTGATATTCTAACATATGTTGTAATCATTGGAAATAACAAAATAATAATATGATAGAAATTCAAAAAAGAACATCTGTTCTATTATTGCTTTCTTCCTGATTCCACTCAACCTCAATAATATTGTTCTGATAATTGATAAATATGTTTAATAATATTATTATTATTGATATAATAAAAGTATTGTTTTAATAATTAATTATTATCATTAATATAATAATAGTATTGTTTTATTGGTAATCAATAAATATTTTTATTTTCACAAACTCTGTATAATTTATAATGGTGAATCTGAAACAGCTGCATCAAAGACATATCTCAAAAACATATGTTTAGGAAAACCATAGTTTTGAACTCGTATAAGCATTATACACGTGGCATGTATTATTGATTTTGCAGCTGGAACAGTTTTTTGAGACTGCTAAATAAACGTCTACAGTTTTATCAATGCTGTATCGGCAATATGAAAACGTATGCAGTTAATATGTCTTTAAATAAAGGTGTTGATATCTACATGATAATTATTCTCTACCATTTTTATTTAATTGAAATCTCAAAATTATTCAAGCCTTGATAGAATGATTGACTCACTGTACAGTCAGTCGAAAATTTTAATATTGAAATGAGGGGTATTTTGGCAAGCTGAACAAAAAAGTAAGGTCCTATGCACCTTTTAGATATTATTTCTTCAAATGAAAAATGAGTTTTGTGAGTTGTCAAAACTCCCCCTGAAAGAGAACTATTCATTTTATCCTATCTTTTAGTAAAATAACAATGATTTCTGCATTGAATAACATCTATCTTGCCAACAAGAATCGAACTCTTTGTGAATTTAGATAATATGACCTACACTTTAGATTTATATAATTCTATTAATAGATTCATGGAAATTGAAGTACTTTTTTCAGTTAGTTGATGATTAGTTGATGAAATTGATTATCAATAGAGAAAATGATTATAATTTTATCAATACAGAATTAGTTGAATGAATCGTCGATGTACTGAGTTCTTGGTCAACAATAATTCAATATTGGTATTTATCCAATCATAATTTTTTCAGAAGTTATTTCATTTGAATAAGAAAATATTTATAAGCTCCTATCAATTTATCACTCGTAACAATGAATTCTTAAAAACATGAATTTAATCAAATACTTCTGTATTCATGTTCGCATGTTTTCCACTTGTGATGGATAGCCAAAATATTGTGGAGCGAGCTGCACGGTGAATTGTAATCGAGGGCTCTGATTGGCCGAAAAGTTCAGCGTTCGGAGTGAGATGAGGCGAGCAGTTAGAACAGATGCAAGCGGCACGGCGAATGGTTCGGAGTACGGTATGGCGAATGATTGACAGCTGATTTTTTAAATTATGAAACAAATGCTCATGTTTGTTGAAAGGCAAGATGTTCGGAGGAATGCACGGTTTGCTGCGCGGTTCGAGGTTCGGTTCGGCATGTGTGGACGCACCTTTAGTTGTTACAGGGCATTCATACAGATCACAGGCCAAAG